>NW_007728522.1:51245-61085 GCF_000696425.1 Galeopterus variegatus | reverse complement strand
CCCTTCCTCCTTCTGCCGTATTTCCTTCTCCCCACTTCTCCCCCTCCCCCTCCCCTGAACTGCTCTGCAATGACTCATAGTATTAATAAATAAACTTAAAAAAAAAAACCGAAAAAGAAAAAAAATACTCGCGACTATCCAGTGTGCCACCGGGCCGGCCCATTTTAAATTATTTTAAAATCCTGAAATCTTGAGTAGCCTCTCTTCTGGCAGGGACACATGGCTGGCTCATCACAAGTAGCAAGGGAGAGGAATAGAGGATGCATGTTGTTTTGTCTTTTTTTTTTTTTTTTTTTTTTTTTTTTTTTTTCTTTCTGGAAAATAGGACCTCTTGAGTTGGGGGGAACTCAGAACTCTCTAGGAATTAAATTCTATCCTATTTCATATTCATCAGAAGCCAGACCCAGGCTTCCATGAGTCTAAATTCAGTTGTTCAGCCACTGCTTAGCACAGCTAGTTTATCAAACAGGGTATTGTGAAGTCTAAATAGACACAAAAAGCTTTTTGATTTGGGCAGTTCTCATGAGCACTCATTGAATTTATTGTGATATTTTTCTTTATACAGAAAAGAACCAGATTAGTATCTGATAATAGATCAGCACATTTATAAATGCTGAATGCTGAGTTGTGGGCAACATGTGATTGGGTACAGAATTCGTAATTATTTTGCTTTATTGTGTTGGCTGCAAGGACAGGGAGGGGTAGCGAGCTTCTGAGCTCTTCTGCAGTGTCCTGGCATAGCTGTCAGACAGGTGGAGATGGGCCAATCCTGTGGTACACGCCAGACCCCACGGGGGCTGAGTCAAGCAGTTGTCCAGAGGCCGTGCATGATGGGGGTCACCACTAAATGTGCAGACTCAGAGAGGAAGGTGGAAGAGGGAGGACACAGGTGCTCAGGTGGCTTAATCTGTACTTGAGCTGACAGGAGTCTCTGTTAATCCTGGGGCAAGATACCAATATGGGGTGGTGGGGAGGTGGTGGTGAAGATGGAGCACAGTTGGGGAGGAAAGAGGAGCTGTGGGAATTATTCAGAGGCAAGTGTCAAGGCACCTGACTCTGAGTACTTCCCAGAACAATTGGGTTGAAAATCAGGGAGACTTAAGTGATGATGAGACAAGATCTATTCACTCAGAGTCAAGAGGAGGTTTGTTTCTCTGGAGGTGAGTTGTATCAACCAGCTGTGTAAAGCAATACTTTTTGTTTGCTGTAAAAACAACAAAACAAGACACACACATTCACACAAACTATTTCTTGAAGTGTAATATACATACAGAAAGGTGCATATATTCTAAGCATACAGGATGAGAAGTATTTACAAACTGAGCCACTGATGTGGCCAATACCCAGCCTAGGAAACAATATTCAGCCTGGACACCCTATTGGACTCCCTTCTAGTCATTACAACTCTCAAGGGAAACCACTTCCTACTAATAGTTTCCATTAGTTTTACCTGTTTTGGTATTTTACATAAATAAAATACCACAGTTTTCCAAAGTGTGGTTGTACCAGTTTTTGTCTGCCTCCCATTTTTTCAAAATGTGGGAGGCACAAAAATTTCCATTTACCTCTTGCCTGAAGTACTTCCGTTCTTCCTTCTTGTCTTGAAGTGTCTGTGTTTTTTTGGTAACAACAAAGTTTTCTGCCAAGTCCCAAGAAGTTAAAGCTGTAGAATAAAAGAAAGGGGAGATTGGGGAGTAGGCCTGAGCCTGAAAAAAATTACGTGATTTTGTCATACGAGACTGGGCCCCAAGTTCCTTTAGTTCTTATTCCCAATCCAAGTATCAGTCCTTTATTTAACTCTTGTGTCCCACTACAGAATTTGACTCCAATTCTTGCTTTCCCCAAAGCTCCCAACCTCCTCAGGTTCATGCAACAAGTCAAGCTGTAGAAGATGGATCTCAGGGCTCCCAGTACATTGGGGATTGGACCCATAACTCATGAATTTGGCCCTCTTGTCAGGTTTTATCAAGAAAATAGTGTTAGGTGACTGAATTGAGTCTTGCAGTGGGGACAGTAATATATTGGTTATGAAGCCTTTTAGGGTTATCTGTAATCTAACTTGCACGTATCACATTACACTTAAGGAAAAAGCAATTCCCACAACTGACTTTTTGTTTTTAAAGTGGTGGGAATCCAGATGGATAATAAATTGGGAACTCGTTGTATTTATAGATCAAACCCCAGTGTTTTTATCTGTAATCTAACTTGCACGTATCACGTTACACTTAAGGAAAAAGCAATTCCCACAACTGACTTTTTGTTTTTAAAGTGCTGGGAATCCAGATGGATAATAAATTGGGAACTCGTTGTATTTATAGATCAAACCCCAGTGTTCTTGATTTCAAATAATAGAAACCACAAATAAATTAAAGACCTACTGAAGGCAGTCTTTCTCACCAGAGCCAAAAAAGGAGGCAGTGTTCACAGTGTCTCTGCCATCAGCTATGAGACAGGTGGCTGAGACCAATATGTGGGCTAGTCTCTGATTATGCAGATTCATCTATTAGCCTTCTGGGCTTAATCCCATTTTTCACAGGGAAGTGAGTTCTAACTGCAGGGTCTTCCACTGTTTTTCTAGAGAAAGCAGACCCTTCTGATATTGAGCAAGACATTCCTTCCCTGAGGCTAGAGCTCCCTACTGAATATGGGGATAGTACGCATGACTGTTTTACTTGATAAACCCCAGAGGACAGAAGAAGCAAAACCTATAATGAATATTTATTTTACTAAAATCTTCACTGCCATAACTCCTATTGTATCACCCTAATGTTTAAAAATAGCATTATATAACTCAGTTATATATGCTCATCTCCAACTGTGAAAGAGACCCACGAAGCAAGGCTAGTCAAATGTGTCTAAAATGGACGGATCCCTAACCAAGTCATTGGAGACAGCTACTGACTGGAGTCTGTGTGTGCTTGGGAACAAATACAGGAAATAATATATTCTTATGCTTAAGTTTTACATACTGTACCCACTGTTATTCATCCTAAGCATACCCATGTATTATCTTATATTAAAAAATACTGTGTGATATGTTTTCTTCCTTAATTTTAAAACAATGGATATAATTCACCCTTCTGCAGATAAGCATTCTCTAGATGGTTGCTGAATTGAAATCAATGTGGTTTTAGCAGTATGAGATTGAAAAGATTGTGTAATGACCTCTTGTAAATGCAGTATGAGATTGAAAAGATTGTGTAATGACCTCATGACAAATTTGCACCAATTTTTTATGAACAAATTCTCATTATCAGCTTTTTGAGTGAATGTTTTGCTCTTTCCCATAAATTTCAAGGGCCCAGGGGTGAAAGTAGTTTATATTCCTGGTTAACTGTAAGTCTGTGTATGTGATGTTTTCTTGCTACTTAGAAAAAAAAAACAAACAAAACCAAACAAAACCCTGCTGAGTCAAAGGTTAAAAAATGCTCCTAAAGATTAGCCATGGAGCTTTCACTGTGTACTTTATAGGTAAGAGCTTAAACTAAGGCAAAAACTGAGATAGACTCCTTCACCTTCGAGAACCTATATCTAGCTGGTGTATGACTTTAATCAGAGTTCTTCAGTTTCAATGACAGAAACCCAATTCAACCAGACTTAAGGAAAATAGGGAATTGATTGTTCTGCTCCCTGCCAACATCTCCTTTACTCTTTAACATTTCCATTCTCAGTGGCCTGACTATTGATTTCCAGCACTCTTTGCCTGTGGGTTCCTTCTGGCCTTGTGAAGAGGAGGTTGGAAATGCTCTACAATTAACAGTTAGGAGTATTCATCAACTGTTGACAGGAGTTGGTGGATAAGTACCCCAGCTCTCTTGCCTCTCAGCGGGATAACTGAGGCATGTGTTCTACATCCCAGAGCTCCCTAGTGAGGTTAAGCTCTAGTTACTCAAAATGACACCTTGCTTGATAATGCACTCTTTATTGGCTTTTTTCTTTTCCCTACCTCACTTCTTTACTTCTCTACTATTATTTTCTGGCATTAATCCTTGAATAAACTACAGTTGACCTTCTGTATCCATGGGTTCTGCATCCACAGATTTAACCAGACATGGATTAAAAATACTAAAAAAACAAAACAAACCCCAACACAACAACTGTTTATGTAGCATTTACATTGTATTAGGTTTTATAAGTATAATCTAGAGATGATTTAAAGTATATGGGAGGATGTGCATAGGCTATATGCAAATACTATGCCATTTTCTATCAGGGACTTCAGCATCCCCGGATTTTGACATCCACGGAGGTTCTGGAAGCAATCCCCCATGGATACCAAGGGACAGGTGTACTTGAACAGTAAGCTTTGTCTCAGGTACTATTTCTGGGTAAACTCACACTAGAACAATTGGCTTTTCTAAGTAGAAATCCAAAGGTAAATTTCAGGCACTGCTGGGCCCAGGGGTTTAAATGATGTTGTCAAGAGTGCTTTTCCCTTGTTTGGCTCTTCAGTTTTTTATCCTAGTTTCATTATCACCCACTGGCTTTCATTAAGATGGTTGCCAGTGGCCCAGCTGTAGACAATATTCTCTCAGTAACACCAACCCCAAAAGAGCCATTGTTCCCTAGTTTTTCTGACGGAAATGGGCATGACTTCATTGACCTGAATTTAGTCCATATCTAACTTTAAGACAATCAATATGAAATGAGGGATGGAGTGCACTGACTGGAATATACTCAGGCCAAGTATCTAACCTGGTATCTAGGGTTGGGTCAGGCCCAACCATGTCACATTCTTTGCAAATGATGAAGGTGTGGTGTTTTTTCCCTCCCCAAGGGAGAATCAGGTTGCTGTTTACAGAAAACAAACAAACAAACAAACAAAAACAAATCCATGATAGAAAGGTAAAAACTTTAAGGGAGCAAGATATTATGTCCAAGATATTTATTTACAACAAAGCTCAAGTCAAATATGGGTGTCAAATAGGTGATCAGAACGTTTGTGACACAGGCAGGATTATCATTCAGAATTTGTAAATGGCATCAGGCAGAAGAAAAGGAAGGAATGTGAATTCTTGTTGATCCATCAATGGTCTTCATCTGTGAACCATGCCAATGTTGTTCTGAAATACGTGACCACTGTCAGTTGAAGTGAGGCATACAAAAGATAGCCAATAGCTTGCTGTAGTCCTGTGATAAAACAGCGATCAATACACATTTTATAGCATTAGCCAGAGTGCATTGACCAAGCCTAGCAGCAAAATAATCCAACAGTCTACCACATATTTTAGTTATTTGGTAATCTGTAAACTTATTTACATATTTTATAAGCCTCATGGGTCAGAGGTAATGCAGCGTTTACAGCACTTTTAGAGGTAGTACTCACGTGGTGAAGATTGTGGAAGCCACAAGACACTTTTGACCTATTTCTTACTTCTCCTTGTCCTATATATGGAAGTGAGAAAACTGAGGGTTTTTTCCTCTGACCTGATGACCCCCTTTGATGCCTGTCATTTCTGATTAGATTGAGCAAGATCTTTGCTAAAGAGAAACAATATCAGATTTCTTAGCCCCAGAAATTTTGATCAGTCCTTTATCTGTTAAATAGGAATATTAATACCGTCTGATAAATTTTTTGTAGTAGACATGGTATTAACTTGTATATTTGTAACTTATTTTCATAATGAAGTTGCCATGCCTTGCATCTAAAGACATATAGATAACTATTAAAAACATAAATAGAAATTCTGTTTCAAGGCAAAAAGTAGGTACAAAATATACTTACTAGGAGAGTTAAAATAACTGCCATGATTTGATTCAAATTTCACTTTGAGTTTCTTGGTTGTTAAGGCAAAATGGGAAAATGATAAAGTTTATATTTTGGCATTTATCATCAAAATGATCCACAAGGGAGTCGGTGTGCGTGTGTGTGTGTGTGTGTGTGTGTGTGCTTCCATAAGCCCTGAGTCAGCTTTGAGTGCTGAGAGTGTGCGTGTGTGTGTGTGTGTGTGTGTGTGTGTGTGTGTGTGTGTGTGCTTCCATAAGCCCTGAGTCAGCTTTGAGTGCTGAGTATTCTACTGGACAGTTGAGTGATGTCTTCAGTATTTTTGTTTGCTTGTTTTTCATCAGTCTATGCAAGTTCTCTTTTACTTTACCTTATATTTTTACTATCTTCTTGCATTATTACTGAGTGCTGATCTCACTCTGCTACACTTCACATATAACCACTGTAATGTAGTTGATTGCTTGGTGGCTATCCACAGATGCAGAAATATGTGTTATTTGGCTGTTGTTGTTGGGCTTTCGAGAAAGGCAAAGAATATGCCATTAAAACTCCACTATGGAAGAGTTCCTCTTCTAGGGAAAAGGTAATTTGGGCCAAGTATTACAGATATCCAATAGCCTATTTAGATCCAATGAGAGAAATTAGAGTACAGGTATCAGAAAAATGGATAGAGAGAACTTCCATGGTCTTCTCTAAGTACTACTTAGTAAAATTTTATTCATATAGGTCTTTACTTTTTAGCATGGAATAGCTAGAAACATATTGAAAGTGGAAAGGATTTGGAGTTGGACAGATTTGGGTTCAAATCAGGCTTTGTCATTTATGAACTTAGGATGTGTAGCATTCTTCAGATCTCTGAGCCTAGGTTTCCTCACTTGTAAGGAAATTTGCGAAGATTAAATGAGATAATGAATTTATGTAGAGCGTGTGATAGTGCACAGCTCAATAAATATTTTTAAATGAATAAATGAATGAGCCCTCAGTAGAGCATGATTATGATGATGGCAGCGATGACTCTTTAAACAGAAAAATATTGGCCAAAGAAGAGTAACAGGTAAAGAATAGCAATTGAATAACAATATTTCAACAGATTCCATTAGAATTTGGTTTGTTATCTTCAAAATATTATTTTTGAGCAAGTCTGGGCCATAGGAAGCCCAACTTAACTCAGAATATGGTTATATTTCCAGTAGCCCCAATCACTCTGATAATTCATTTTCTACTTTGCATTAATTAAAAGAAAACAGAATGATTAACTTTTGCTCAAAAAGAAACAAATGCACAATCATGAAGAGAGCTTTCTCCATATATCTTTGTGGGAAAATCAAGTAACTCTTTGCTTTTCTGTTCCTCTTGGGCATAGGAAATATGTTTTTGGTGGCACTGGGCCATTTTACTTTAGTTCTTATAAGGAAGAAAGCTGAAATGGAAATTTTCCAGGAATTTTGGCTGTTTCTTTAATAGCTGAAACATACTTGTGGTTTATTTCTTCTCAGATATGTTACGTATATTAGGCAAGCCCATTGCCTTAGGAAGAGATTGACAAAGTCATTCAGAAAGGCTGACAATAAAAAGAAGAGCAAAGGCAACCCAGGCAAGGATTGTCCTCTTGATATCAGTCATATCAGAATTCAGAGCAAATGAATTAAATGAGACAACGGAGGAAACTTTGTAGTGACAAACATTATGATCCACGAAGCAGAACATGCATGCACCAACACGATCAAACATTGCAACATGAGCAAAAGGTAAAACTACCAGAACTACAAGGAGAAATAGATAAAAACACAGTAGTATTAGGCTCTTGCAGCACATAATCAATTTATATTTCCAGTAGCCCCAATTGCTCTGATAATTCATTTTCTACTTTGCATTAATTAAAAGAAAACAGAGTGATTAACTTTTGCTCAAAAAGAAACAAATGCACAATCATGAAGAGAGCTTTCTCCATATATCTTTGTGGGAAAATCAAGTAACTCTTTGCTTTTCTGTTCCTCTTGGGCATAGGAAATATGTTTTTGGTGGCACTGGGCCATTTTACTTTAGTTCTTATAAGGAAGAAAGCTGAAATGGAAATTTTCCAGGAATTTTGGCTGTTTCTTTAATAGCTGAAACATACTTGTGGTTTATTTCTTCTCAGATATGTTACGTATATTAGGCAAGCCCATTGCCTTAGGAAGAGATTGACAAAGTCATTCAGAAAGGCTGACAATAAAAAGAAGAGCAAAGGCAACCCAGGCAAGGATTGTCCTCTTGATATCAGTCATATCAGAATTCAGAGCAAATGAATTAAATGAGACAACGGAGGAAACTTTGTAGTGACAAACATTATGATCCACGAAGCAGAACATGCATGCACCAACACGATCAAACATTGCAACATGAGCAAAAGGTAAAACTACCAGAACTACAAGGAGAAATAGATAAAAACACAGTAGTATTAGGCTCTTGCAGCACATAATCAATTAAGTCATCAAAAAATATGTAAGGATATGAAAAACCTAAGAGTTCATGAAACAATTCCAAAAATTGACCATTAATTTTGCTACAAAGAAAATCAATTAATTAATTCCCAAAGGTAGAAAGAACACAGACAACATTCTCTGATCAGATTGCAATAAAACAAGAAACTAATCACAAAACAAAACAAAGACAATAATTCCTGTCATTTGAAAATTAATATAAAAATCTCAGATAAAAGAGGAAATCAATACTCACGTTGAAGAATCTCTATAAAATATTACTAATAAAGCCCTATACATCTGAAGCAATGGAATAATTCCAAAATGTTTAGGGAAAAATTCATTGTGTTAAAAATTTATATTAATAAATAAAGATAAATAAAAATGAGTCAATAAATTACAGACAATTTAAAAAATCAAAAAAATTTAAAAAAAAGACAAACAAGGAAATGATTAATAAAACAGGAATTAATAAACTCAAATAGTTTGGAAAAACTAAAAATGGAAAAACTAACAAGTCAAAGCTCTGGTTATTCACAAAAATAGGATAAACTATGAATTAACAGTTTCAAGGATAAAGTGAGACTGAAAATGNAGACAATAATTCCTGTCATTTGAAAATTAATATAAAAATCTCAGATAAAAGAGGAAATCAAGACTCACACTGAAGAATCTCTATAAAATATTACTAATAAAGCCCTATACATCTGAAGCAATGGGATAATTCCAAAATGTTTAGGGAAAAATTCATTGTGTTAAAAATTTATATTAATAAATAAAGATAAATAAAAATGAGTCAATAAATTACAGACAATTTAAAGAATCAAAAAAATTTTAAAAAGACAAACAAGGAAATGATTAATAAAAAAGGAATTAATAAACTCAAATAGTTTGGAAAAACTAAAAATGGAAAAACTAACAAGTCAAAGCTCTGGTTATTCACAAAAATAGGATAAACTATGAATTAACAGTTTCAAGGATAAAGTGAGACTGAAAATGCATAAAATAAAAAATGAAAATGGCAATATAACCACAAATGCAAAAGAAATAAATAAGCATTATTAGAGAAATTATGCTTAATTCTATGAAAATACATATTGAAACCATAATTAAATTGGTAAACAAGGAAAATATAAACTACTAAAAATATACCCCTTAAAAAACTAAAAAAACTAAAAGATCAGTTACACAAAATACATCTGATGATATGATCAAGTCATCAAAAGAAATACCCATTTCACCATCTCCCTCCCACACACATGAAATATAACTAGGTCTAAGTAAAGAAAACAGATATTTCCAAAGATATGGAGACTGTTTTAGAATATAGAAAAAGATGGAAAACCTCCAAAATCTTTTAATTAGTTAGCATAATACTTATAACCTGACAAATAAAAATCTGAATGATCTAATAATTATTAAGGGAATGGAGTAAGTATTTATAAATCTTCCATAAATTTTTTTATAAAGAAAAATTTCTTTTTTTCTCTTTTTATAGAGAAAAATTTCAATCTCAAATACTTCCACTGGCAATTTCTACTAACCATTCAAGAAGCACAAAAAAGCACCAAACAAAAACCATTTGTAGACAATATAGAAATAGGGAACATTTTCCAACTAGTAGCATTAGCATATTCTTTATACAAAACACCC
>NW_007728522.1:48645-51146 GCF_000696425.1 Galeopterus variegatus | reverse complement strand
AATACTTATAACCTGACAAATAAAAATCTGAATGATCTAATAATTATTAAGGGAATGGAGTAAGTATTTATAAATCTTCCATAAATTTTTTTATAAAGAAAAATTTCTTTTTTTCTCTTTTTATAGAGAAAAATTTCAATCTCAAATACTTCCACCAGCAATTTCTACTAACCATTCAAGAAGCACAAAAAAGCACCAAACAAAAACCATTTGTAGACAATATAGAAATAGGGAACATTTTCCAACTAGTAGCATTAGCATATTCTTTATACAAAACACCCAAACAGTAAAGGAAACGTGTTTTACAGACCAGTCTCACTCATGAATTCAAATGCATAATCCTAAACAAATTGTTAACAATTTCAATCCAACGATACACATGCATAAGTATGTATGTATATATATTATGTCTGTGTGTATATACAATACACAATACACAATAATGCATCATTGTCAAATTGGGTTCATTCAAAGAATACAAAGTCGTTTTAATGTTAGAAAATTAATTAATATAGTTCGCATTTTAATAGACGATCATATTATCAGATGCAAAATTTTTTTTTGATGAAATTCAATACCCCCAATCATGATACAAAACTCTTAGTAAAGCAGGAATGGGAAGAAAACTTTCTTCACCAGTTAAAGGGTCTCCAGAAAAACCTGCCGCAGACACCATAATTAATGGTGACACATGGAAAACATTTCCTTTAACATCAAGAATAAAGCAAGGATGTTCTCTAGCACCACTCTTCAACATTCTACTGGTTGTCCTAGACACTGCAGAGTAAGAAAAAAGATTAACAAATACACAGATTAGAATGGATAAAGCGACGGTATGGAGGTTTACAGAGTCCTGCACGATCTGGTCCTGGGTCACTCCTCTGCCCTCATTTCTTTGTGTTCTGCCCTGCCTCTCTGCCCTCTTTGTGTTAGAGAAAGCAGTCAAGCTCCTGCCTTAGAGACTTTGCACTTGCTGTTCCCTCTGCATACCGCTCTCCTCCAAGTTCTTTGCGTGACTCACTCCTTCTGATCTTTGCAAAAATCTCTTTCTCGGGGTGGTCTTCTCTGACAGCTCTATTTAAAAATTAAATCCTTTTTTCCTCCTCTACTTGCTAGCAATCCCTTTTTTTCTGTTTTACTTTACTTTCTCCAAGGAATTTCTTGCCATCTAACATTTTATATATTTTATTTGTGTATTATCTGTCTCTCCCATGAGAATATAAACTCCACTGGGGCAGAGAATTTTTTCTTTTTTTTATTCACTACTGAATCCCCTGGGCCTTGAATGGTACCAGGAACAGAGGAGGCACTTAATGCATATTTATTTAATTTTCTATGTAGAAAATCCAAAAGATTCTATTATTAGAATAAGAGTTTAGAAAGGTTTCTTAAAACAAAATCAATATAGAAAGTTACATGACTCTCTACAACAGTCAACTAGAAAATAAAATTTAAAAATTTTTTTTTATAAAAGTAACAAATTTAAAGTACTTAGGACTTTTAAGATAAAAATGAAAAACTGTTGTAAAAGCATAAAAGAAGAATGAAATAAATGGATAAATATACCAGGTCCTTGGATAGAAACTCAATATGGTATAGATTTCACTTTTTCCCAAACTGATCTCAATATTCAAAGCTATTCCTATTAAAGTTCCAACAGGGTTATTTTTGTGGAAAGTTGACAGGCTGATTTTAAAATTCAAACTGGAGACAAAAGGGTCGTGGATAACAAAACATTTCTAAACAAGAACGAGAATAAGGGTCCTTTCTTACGAGAAATCACTACAAAACTATTGTAATTAAGACAGTATGACATTGGCATAGGGATAGACAAGTAGACAAACAGAACTGAGGAGAGAGTCCAGAAACAAACTCACGCATATATGGAAAATGGATTTATGAGGTTGTGGCCATTATAGATCAGTAGGTCCAAGATGTACTTAATTCTAATGTAGTATTTTGCTGATAATATTTGTGCTTCTTGTGCCTTCTTAAAGAAACCCTTTAAGACTCTGTAATAATGGAGGTATTATAGCTTTCCCTTCTATTTATGTCTGCAGTCCCACTGAACCTGAGATTTTGTACATGCTATGAAGCAGGGTTCTATTTTTATTTATCTGATTTTCTGCAGGGAAAATCAATGATTACAGTCCATCTTTGCCTCACTGATTTGCAATGCCCAGTTTATTAGTCAGGTTTCTGTATATGTGTAGGTCTGTTTCTTGGGTTCTCTCTTCTGGCCTATATAAATAGGAAAAGATGTCCAACCTCATTAGTCATAGAAATACAAATTAAAACAAGTTCACATTCACTAAGTTGGTAAAATTAAAAAGCCAGATAATGTCAAGTTTTTACACACAGATCTGAAACAATAGAGATGTTCACCCATTGCTGATGAGAGTATACATTCATAAAACTATTTCAGAAAAGTTTGGCATACTTAGTAAATTTGAACTCTCTGACCCAGCAATTCAATTCCTTAGCATATTCCTCGGAAGAAC
>NW_007728522.1:46205-47422 GCF_000696425.1 Galeopterus variegatus | reverse complement strand
TCAGTGTCGCGCCCGGACCGGACCGGGACCGGCAATGGGATCGCAACCCTCAGCGCTGCACACGCACCTCTCTCAGCCAGTGAGCGGGAACCGGTCTGTATGTGGGATCCGAACCCTGGGCGGGAGCGCCGCCGCGCTCCCAAGCGGTGCACTGTAGCAGTGCACCACCGGGCCGGCCCCTCAGAAGAACTCTTGAACATGTACACCAGGAAGTGTATACAAGAATGTTCATAACAGCATTGTTTGTAAACTAAAAGCCTGGAAACAAACTAAACACCTGTCACCAATAGCAGGGACTTCAGTTACATGTATCAACAGAGAGAAGTCTCAAAAATATACCACAAGTGAAAAAAGTCACTGAAAAATCCATAAAGTTGAAAGCATGGAAAATAGATGATTTAGGGATATATACAGAAGTGATAAAACTATAAAGAAAGGCAAAGGAATGATTAATTCCAAAATTCAGGATGATGGTTATCTCTGGTTAGGGAGAGAGGGAATGTGTTCAAGGGGTTTCTAACATGTGTGGTGGGTGCCTTTTTAAAAAGTATTTATTCTTTAAACTGTACCTATAAATCTATATCATACTTCATATATGTTATATGTTTAACAATAACAATTTTTTTTTTGTCTTTTTTTTGTGACCGGTAAGGGGATTGCAACCCTTGGCTTGGTGTTGCCCGCACCGCGCTCAGCCATTGAGCGCACCGGCCATCCCTATATAGGATCCGAACCCATGGCGGGAGCGCCGCTGCACTCCCAAGCGCTGCACTCTCCCGAGTGCGCCACGGGGCCAGCCCAACAATAACAATTTTTAAAAGGAAATAATTATGATACAATATGATAAATACTGCCTAAGAATTATTTTTTAAAAGTTGTTATGGAAGAAACAACAGAATTAAAAGACAACCAACGGAGTGGGAGAAAATATTTGCAAAATATACATTTGACAAAGGATTAATATCCAGAATATACANAAGGAGCTGAATAGGAATTTCTCAAAGGAAGATATACGAATGGCCAACAGACACATGAAAATATGCTCAACATCTCTCAGCCTCTGGGAAATGCAAATCAAGACTACTTTGAGATACCATCTCACTCCAGTTGGCATGGCTAATATCTAAAAAGACTGAGAATGATAAATGCTGACAAGATTGTGGAGAAAAAGGAACTCTCCTACACTGTTGGTGGGACTGCAAAATGGTGCAGCCTTT
>NW_007728522.1:38008-45228 GCF_000696425.1 Galeopterus variegatus | reverse complement strand
ACGGAAAATGTGGTATATCTACACAATGGAATTCTACTCTGCTATAAAAAAGAATGAAATAATGCCACTTGCAGCAACATGGATGAACTTAGAAAAAATTATATTAAGTGAAATAAGTCAGGCACAGAAAGAGAAATGCCACATGTTCTCACTTATTTGTGGGAGCTAAAAATAAATAAATACACAAACAATGAGGGGGCAGGGAAGAAGACACAACAATCACAATTCCTTGAACTTGCTAAGACAAGTGAACAGATATGATGTTGATGGGTGGGAGGAGGAAGGGGGGAGGGAAGAAGCGGTAAAGAGACATGAAAATCAACTACATTGTATATTTATAAAATTTAAAATAAAATTAATAAATAAATAAAATTGAGGTATTATTTTTATCCAATGCCATTTACACATTTAAAAAATAAGTATTTATTCTTAAACTGTACCTATAAATCTATATCATCCTTCATATATGTTATATGTTTTAACACATATTAACATATGTGTTAAAACATATGTGTTAATATTTTGAAAGGAAATAATTATGATACAATATGATAAATACTACCTAAGAATTATCTTTTAAAAGGTATTATGGAAGAAATTGAGAATAATTTAATAAACAGTTGCTGAGAAGGAAAATCAAAGTTTGCAGTGGGCATGATAAGCCAGGAACCAGGACAGAGTTGGGTGGCTTTGTGGTCAGGGTGAGGACACTGAGAGACTGAGTAATAGCACTCTCAGACAACAGACTGAACATTCAGAGGAGGATGCATTGGCAATATTACTACCTAATTCTTGTGTGTGTGTGGTCTTTATGAGGAGGACCACTGCTGTGGCTTAAATGTCCCCTCAAGCTCATGTTGGAACTTAAACCCCAATATGTTGTGGAAGTTGGGGCCTTTAAGAGGTGGTTGAATTAGGAGGACTATGGATTGATCCATTCATGAAGTAATGGGTAGATAGTTTAATGGGTTGTCATGGGCGTGGTTCTGATGGCTTTATAAGAAGAGCAATAGACAAGGTTAGCTCTCTTGCTCAAGCTGTCCTTGCTATGTGATACCCTATGTGACTGTAGAGAGTCACTGCCCGGAAGAAGGCTGTTACCAGATGTGTTTCCTGGACCTTGGACGTCCTGGCCTTCAAAACTGTAAGGAATAAATTTCATCTCTTTATGCATTACCTAGTTTCACATATTCTGTTATAAGCAACAGAAAACGGACTAATACAACCATTTATCCTTCTTAGTGCACTTGTTATTGTCTCACTTTATTCCAACACAATCTAAAAGCAAGTTATAAGTCCCATGTCCTCAGAATCATTTTCATTGGTTACATATAAAGCCACCTTAGACTTTTTCATAATGTTTCTCCAAATTATATCATAAAATTAATTTTCTTATATTACTTAGAAATACTCAAACCAAACTGTGAAGAATCTTGTTTGATTTCTTTATTAACAGAAGTTACTTCCTCAACGTGCTTAAATTTAGCCATCTTTTTTTGGTTCTCAGTTTGGTTTATTCCTTGCAGTAAGTAAATTCAGTTGTTACTAATTCCTTGAGATTGCCATAAACTTAACGTTATCCATATCAGAAAAATATTTGATTGAAAGATTTCCTTCTCAAGTTAAAAAAGAAAAATTAAAAAAATTTCAATTGTTTCTCTCTCTCCAAAGACAGGTTAACTTGTGGTACTGGATTAGTGTTTTGCAAATAATCTGTGTTCCTCCACATTATAAATGAAGGAATGTGTTTGGTGATGCTGTTACTAGTCTACACATTAGCTTCTCCAGGGCTCTTAATCTGGTGCCTGGAAGAGGAGGAGGACGTGATATACTAGTTCTCTCTCTCTGTCCCTCACTGTCCTGACACTCATCCATCATTTGGTACCAGCCTGTAAATCTTACTTCACTTATCTTCCACCCACTTTCTGTGGAAATAGCCCAAGTGTGTTGGACTAAACTTGTGGACTATGAGAGTTCCAATGACAGCGGAACCACCCTGGTTGTTGGTCCCCAGGCAGTTGCTGATATCTGGATTTCATTCAGAGGCAGGGCACGAATGCCACCTATACTTGTTGCCAGCTCCTTAGAGCTCTTTTTCTGAATTCACTTAGTCTTAGGCACTTAGTTTTCTGGGAACTCTTTTGGGATACAATGGGTAGAGTAAACAACAAGGAATGGAACCAAGCCCGCTTTCTGATTCTGAGAAAACCCCTCCTGTGTGGCAAGAATTCAAGCATGGGGGTGGGGTGGGGAGGAGAAAGAAGCAGCAAATTGTTCAACCAGCTCTCTACAGTGTTGAGGAAATTACTTCAGATGTTGGCAGAAAGTGAGAAATCTTTATCTCATTGGGTCCACACAGATACTTCCTTTTGAGTTGAGGATTTGGGCCATCTTTTTAATCTGCTGATTCATTTACTGAATCTCCAGCATCCATGCTTAGGAAACCTGCAATAGTCCTTGTAATACAGGCATCGTTGCTCTCCGAGGAAAATATGAATGAAGTGATAGAATCTACTCCGAGAAATGACAACTTAAAATGAATTTCTTCATTGGATTCTGAAAACATGAACAAATGATTTTAGTCTTCAGGGCTATTCACAAATAGCCCGTGTCCATAGCATTTAAGAAACAATTATTATTTGAAAAATTTTAAAAAATAATATTATTAAAATTATTATTTTAAAAATATTATTAATATTATTATATAATGTTATTATTTAAGTGTTACTATTACAATATTTTTTAACTTTAATAAATTTCTAGAAAATTATTAAGTTTTTTTAGCAGAAGTCACATGATGCTGCTGGTGGAAATTCACTCAAAAGAAATATATGTCTCTAAAATTGTGTTACCAGGAATCCTATCACAAATGATTATGAACTAATGTGATGGGAAAAATGTAAACCAGACATGAAAAATAAATTTATTTCATTTGTAGGCCCTATAACAAATCTGGAGAAGTCTGAAGAAAATCAGTTCATAAATGGGATCAAAAACTATAAAATTGATCCAATTCACAAAAACCAGGCTATCAAACTCCCACAAACAAATCTTGGAATCTGAAAGTCAACACCTTACTTTCTGAAAGCTAATTTTTGAAATAATAAAATAATAATAAAGTAAAACTGATTTTATTAACTTGTACTCTACTAAATAAAAAACAAAATTATTAATTAATTTATCTTAAATTAACAAAAACAGTGTCACACTTATTACCATATGCTAGTGTATAGAATACCTTAAAGATTCCTATTTCAAAGTGTTTTTTTTTTGTCTTTTTTTCATGTCCGGCAACGGATCACAACCCTCAGTGTCGCGCCCGAACCAGACCGGGACCGGCAACAGGATCGCAACCCTCGGTGTTGCGCCCGCACCTCGCTCAGCCAGTGAGCGGGAACCGGTCTGTATGTGGGATCCGAACCCTCGGCGGGAGGGCCGCCGCACTCCCAAGCGGCGCACCGTAGCAGTGCGCCACCGGGCCGGCCCTCAAAGTGTTTTTAATTCCCTTTTTACTTAGTTTTCTTGAAAGTTTGTATTTGGGGGGAAATATAAGACAGAAAGAATTTAGGAAATACTTACTGAGTGGCACTTATGCTATCTTGTCAAATGAAATAATTCCAAGAACTCAGGTTTCATGGCTAGATTAGACATTGAGCTTAAAGAATAGGGAGCAGAGAAAGGGAGTACAGGGAATGGATATGGTTAGAAAAGAGAGGGGGCAGTGGTAAGTGTGAGCATGGAGATGCAAGCTTTGTGAACCGGTGATCATTGCCGAAGCTTATATAAACACGTAAAAAGACTGAGTAATTTAAGAACTCGTGGGGCCTCCTACACAATTATTTCTAGTTCTTTCCCAAACTTCCCTTCTCCCTTGATAACTATACTGTGTACAGTCTTTTTTATTTTACTATTTTTAAACAATAACAAAAATGCTGGAGGTGTGTTTTGATTCTGCAGCTGCAGAGGTAGCTATTGTTCTCGTCCACTTGAACTGAGGATGGACACTGAGAGTTCAAGTTCGAGAATGGTGACGACTTTTGGCAAGCGGCTTTAGAGAGACCTCTGGGGTTTGCGTGACACAGGACATGTTTTTCTGAACCAAAGCGAAGTAGGTCAAGGTCTTATTATCTCACCTTTTGAAAAATGTCCTGTAGTAGACACAGGGAGTGACTGGAGCTAAAACAATGATTGTATATTGGAAGAGCTATGGGCTGTTTGCTCAGAAGAGAGAGTAGAGATGGGGTAGTCATCATAGGGAAACAGAGAAACTGACTTGTGGTATTGCTGTAAAAGAAAGAAAGAAATGGAAGTACTTCCTGTTGCTACTATATAATGAGACAGACAGATGAAGGGAAATAAAAATATTTCCCACGCTTGAGGTTCCATTCACATAAAAATTGGCCAACAGCCAATTCCTTCATCCTACACTAATTCCCCAGGTCATGGAAAAGTTCCAAAAATGACAGCTTTCTTCCTACATGTTATCAGGTATGGAGTCCACCCTGATGTTCTGTTCAAATGGTTCCATCACTGAAAAAGAATACAAAGGAAAAAATGATCAGAAGCATTGACCTACCTTGTCACTAGGCCTTAATCATGTACCTAAAATGGAGCTGAGGCGTGAAATTCCCTCAGCTGGGAGTAATTTAGTAAAATCAGCTGCACAGATGAGGTCCATGAAAGCACTGAAATGTTATTCAGGAGTTTATGAGTAGAAGCATATATGTGTCCTTTTAGTGGGAAAGAGTCCATATTTTTCATCAGATTCTCCAATGGAACCATGACCCAAGAAAGGTTAAGAACCATCACAGAAGATTTAAAGCTTTGAGAGAGTGACTCACTCTGAGGGGAAATGACTGTAAAGTTAGAATTTGTAATGAACAGTTTGATGTCATCTGGTGTAATAATGCATAAGACCGAAGAATGTACAATGATAATAAATCTGGTTCATACTGCTAATATGATACTTACTCAGCTCCTGCATGGTACACAAAACTCCAGGTTGATGGAGTTTGTACTATTTTAGGCATTGAAGAGAATAGAAGCTGACCTGATGCTGAGGGTACTTACCGATGGTACTTCTTCAGTGGGAGTTACGGGTGTTCGTAAAGATGGTGAGGTCTGAGTAATGTGGTTTAAGAGAAGGCATCTCGAAATTAAAATTTCCTTCTTTTGTGTTAGCTTAAATGATTGCTTTTCTAACACTTAGCACTAAAACATGAATGAATCACTGACATTCCTAGCTCCTTAACTGCTTCCAGGCCTGTTTTTGTTCGTTTTGATTGTCGAAGGAGAGCTGGAATGATTTTAGTAGAATGAGAAGTGAGGACACTGGCCAAGTCCTGAGGATACATTTAGAGTTTTTTGTCTTCTCCTCTCTCATCTTTCCCCTAGTGGTATAGTATTTAATGTTCTAACATAGCAGCATTTCATGATTATTATACCCTTTAACAGAGGGTAAATGGGAAAATAATGTAGAGCTATGAAATTGCTTATTATATCTGTTTATAAAACCACTTAGCAGAAAACACCAGTGGCTTGCTATTTTCATTTAAAGAAGAACATAACAATTTTCGAACTGCCCAACTATTTATTAAATAAATTTTATTATAATAAATAATTTCCAATTAGATTGATTTATGCATGGAAAATAAAATGCAGAACTTCTGTGCATTGTATGAGTATTAGAAATTCACTTCAAAATAACATAAAAGTTTGAAAAGAAAACCAATCGTATCCAAAAAAATCAACTTGATACTGGATTTTGTTGACTGATTTGATAAAGAAGCCAAAAAAGTTAAAAATAATATTTTGAAGTACATTTCAGCATAATGATAAAACCAATCGTATCCAAAAAAATCAACTTGATACTGGATTTTGTTGACTAATTTGATAAAGAAGCCAAAAAAGTTAAAAATAATATTTTGAAGTACATTTCAGCATAATGATTTTTCTCCCCTCCCCTGCTTTATTGAGTAATAATTGACAAATAAAAATTGAACGTGTTTAAGGTGTACAACATGATATTTTGATGTACTTATGTATATATTGTAAAATGATTATCACAATCTTCCTAATTAACATATCCTTCATCTCATATATGTACCATGTTTTTTGTGTGTGGCAAGAACATTTAAGATCTACTTTCTTTGCAAATTTCCAGTATACTATATGTTATTATTAACTATAGTTTGCATGTTGTGCGTTAAATCTCCAGAACTTATTCATCCTGCATAACTGAAATTTTGTCCACTTTTATCTATATTTCCCCACTTTCCCCACCCCCCAGCCCCTGGCAATCACCATTCTACTCTATGCTTCCATGAGTTCAACCTTTTTAGATTCCACATATAAGTTAGAACATGTAGTATTTGTCTTTCTGTGCTTGGATTATCTCACTTAGCATAATGTCCTCCAGGTTCATCTATGTTGCCACAATGATAGGATTTCCTTCTTTTTTGAGGCTTAATAATATTCTATTGCATATATACTACATTTTCTTTATCCATTTATCTGTTGATGGGCATGTTGGTTGATTTCATTTTTTGGCTATTGTGAATAATGAACATGGGAGTATCTCTTTGACATACTGATTTTATTTTCTGTGAATATATACCCAGAAGTAGAATTGCTGGATTATATGGAAGTTCTATTTCTTATTTTTTGAGGAATATCCATACTGTTTTCCATAATGGGTATACCAATTTACATTCCCACCAACAGTGTGCAAGGGTTCTTTTACTCTGCATTCAGTCATTCAAAGGCTGTTTGAGGTATCTCATTGTAGTTTTGACTTGCATTTCCCTGATGATTAGTAATTTGAGCATTTTTTTTTTCATGTATCTGTTTGCCACTTGTATGTTTTCTTTTGAGAAATGTCTGTTTAGGTCCTTTGCCCACTTTTTATTTATTTATTTTTTTAAATTTTTATTTTGTCAATATACATGTAGTTAGTTATTGTGTCCCATCACGGAAACCTCCCTCCCTCCTCCCTCTCCCCCTTCCCACCCAGATGTGTCCCCTCCATTTTCTTGTTGTAAGAACTTCAAAAAAAAAAAAGTTGTGGTTGTTAAATCTTCCTCTCCCCCCACCCTCCGGTTTTTTTTTTGGTTGTTGTTGTTGATGTTGTTGTTGTTGCTGTTTGTTTTTGTGTGTGTGTGAGAGAGAGTGTGTGTGTATGTATGTGTGTGAATTGATTCATTCACCTTTAGCTCCCTCCA
>NW_007728522.1:22379-37555 GCF_000696425.1 Galeopterus variegatus | reverse complement strand
GGATAGCTGGGTCATATGGTAGATCTATCTTCAGCTGTTTGAGGAACCTCCAAACCATTTTCCATAGGGCTTGCACCATTTTGCATTCCCACCAACAATGTATGAGAGTTCCTTTTTCTCCGCAACCACGCCCGAAACAATAAAACTTTGCCCACTTTTTAAATGAGTCATTTCCTTTCTTGCTGTTGATTGGTAGGAGTTCCTTATTTATTTTGAATATTAAGTCCTTATCATATATGTATGGTTTGCAGATATTTTCTTCCATTCAATATGTTGACTCTTCACTCTGTTGATTGTTTCTTCTGCTGTGGAGAAGCTTTTTAATTTGATGCAATCTTATTTGTTTACTTTTTGGTTTGTTGCCTATGCTTTTAGGGTCATATCCCCCAAATCATTGCCTAGACCAATGTCAAGAAGCTTCTTTCTCTATTTTTTTTTAAGTAGTTTTACAGCTTCAGGTCTTATTTATATTTAAATCTTAAATTAATTTTGAGTTGATTTTTGTATATGGTGTAAAATACAGATCTGATTTCATTCTACTGCATGTGGATATTGAGTTTTCCCAACACCATTTATTGACGAGGTTATCCTTTCCCCATTGTGTGTTCTTGGCACCTTTGTTAGAGATCAATTGGCTGTAAATGCATGAATTTATTTCTGGGTTCTCTATTCTGTTTGGTATGAGTTAAATATGTCCCTCAAAAGTTCATGTGTTGGAAACTTCATCTCTATTGTAACAGTGTTAAGAGGGTAGGAAATCCAATTATGGTATTTGAAAGGTGGGGCCTTTAAGAGGTGATTAGATCTGAGGACTGTGCCTTAGTGAATGGACTGATCCATTCATGGAGTAATTTGTTGATGCTTTAATGAGTTGTCATGGATGTGGTTCTGATGACTTTATAAGAACAGTGAGTGAGAAGGTTAACTACTCTCTCTTGCTCAGCCCATTCTCACCATGTGACACTCTGGTTGCCAAGGGACCCTGTTGTGAGTTCCCACCCAGTAGAAGACCCTCACCAGATGTGTTTCTTGGATTTTGGTTTTCCTAGTCTCTGAAATTATAAGAAATAAATTTCATTTCTTTGTAAATTACTGAGTTTCAGATATTCTGTTATAAGCAACAGAAATGGATTGATACACTGTTCCATTGGTATATATGTCTGTTTTTATGCCAGTACCATATTGTTTTGATTACTACAGCTTTGTACTGTATTTTGAAACTAGGTAGTGTGATGCCTCCATCTTTGTTCTTCTTGCTCAAGATTGCTTTGGCTATTCAGAGTCTTTGATGATTTCATAAGAATAAGATTACTTTTTTTATTTCTGAGAAAAAAGCCATTGGAATTTTGGTAGAGATTGCATTGAATTTGTAGATCACTTTGCATAGTATGGACATTTTAACAATATTACTTCTTCCAATTCATTAACATGGGATATCTTTCCATTTATTTATGTCTTCAATTTTCTCATCAATGTTTTACAGTTTTCAGTGTACAGATCTTTTACCTCCTTAGTTAAGCTTATTGCTAAGTATTTTTTTATGCTATTGTAAATGGGATTACTTTTATAATTCCTTTTCTGGATGGTTCACTGTTAGCATATAGAAATGCAGCTTGTTTTTATGTGTTGATTTTGTATCTACAACTTCATTGAATTCATTTCAGTTCTAAAGTTTTTTGGTGAAGTCTTCAGGGTTTTTTAGATATGAGATCATGCCATCTGCAAACAAAGACAATTTTACTTCTTCTTTTCCAATTTGGATGCCTTTTATTTCTTTTCTTGCTTAATTGCTATGACTAAAACTTTCAGTATTGTTCAAATGGAAGTGGTGAGAATGGACATCCTTGTCTCGTTCCTGATTGAAGCTTTCAGCTTTTCACTATTGAGTATGATGTTAATTGTGGGATTGACATATATGGCTGTTGTTATGTTGTACATTCCTTATATACCTAATTTGTTGAGTTTTTGCCATGAAAGGATATTGAATTTTGTGAAGTGCTTTATCTGTCTTTTGAGATGATTATATGATTTTTATCCTTCATTCTATTAATGAAGTGCATCACATTTATTGATTTGCATATGTTATACTATCCTTTCATCCCAAGGATAAATCCCACTTGGTCATGATGTATCATCTTTTTAATGTTCTGTGGAACTTGGTTTACTAGTATTTTGTTGAGGATTTTTTCAACTGTTCACTATGGATGTTGGCCGTTAATTTTCTTATAGTATTTCTTATAGTACCTTTGCCTGGCTTTGGTATCAGGGTATTTGCTGGACTTGCAAAATGAGATTAGAAATGTTCCCTCTTCAATTTTTTGGAAGAGTTTGAGAAGGATTAGTATTAATTCTTCTTTATATGTTTGATAGACTATACCAGTGAAGCCATCAGGTCCTCAGCTTTTCTTTGTGAAGAGCTTTTTTATTGATGACTTAATCCCCTTACTTATTATTGGTCCGTTCAGATTTTCTGGCTTTTTTTTTTTAATGATACAGTCATGGTGATTTTTATATGTTTAGGTATTTATCCATTTCTTCTAGGTATCCAATTTGTTGTCATATAATTGTTCATAGTCATTTCAACAATCCTTTGTATTTCTGTGACTTCAGTTGTGATGATTCCTCTTTTATTTATGATTTTATTTATATGAGCATTAGTTGCTTTTTTCTTAGTACAGTTAAAGCTTTGTCAATTTTATTTTTTTCATAAAAACAACTTTAATTTTAGTTGATTTTTCTTTTTTCTAGGTCACCGTTTATTTTGCTCAGATCTTTGTTATTTCTTTCCTTCTACTAACTTTGTGCTTAGTTTCTCCTCTTTTTCTAGTTCCTGAGGTGTAAAATTGGGTTATTGGAGACCTTCTTTCCTTCCTCCTTTCCTTCTTTCTTCCTTTTCTTTCTTTCTGTATTTCTTTCTTTCTCTTTCCTTACTTCCCTCCCTCCCTCCTTCCTTCCTGCTTTCTTTTTAACATAGCATTTATCTCTGAACTTCCCTCTTACAATTGCTTTTGCTGCATTCTGTAAGTTTTGGTATGTTGTGTCTATTTTCATTTATTTTAAGATTTTTTTCTCCTTTGACATCTTCTTGATCCATTGGTTGTTTAGGAGTGTATTGTTTAATTTACATTTATTTGTGCATTGTCCAGTTTTCTTCCTGTTACTGATTTCTATTTTCATAACATTGTGATCTGGAAAGAAATTTAATATGATTTCAATCTTCTAAAATTTGTTAAGATTTGTTTTGGCCTAACATATGTTCTATCCTGGAGAATTTTCTGGTTCCAAGTGCTCTTGAAAAGAATGTGTATTCTGCTACTGTTGGATGAATGTTCTGTATATGTCTTTTAGGTCCATTTTACCTATAGTGTTGTTTAAGTCCACTGTTTTATTATTGATTTTCTATCTGGGGGTCTATCCATTGTTGAAAGTCAGGTACTTATTGAAGTCCACTACTATTATTGTATTGCTGTCTATTTCTCCCTTCATTTCTGTTAATGTATGCTTTATATATTTAGGTGCTCAGATGTTGGATACATATATATTTACAATTGTTATATCCTCTTGATGAATTGACCCCTCCGTTAAAATATGAGCAATTTTTGTCTCTTCTTATAGTTTATGACTTGAAGTCTATTTTGTCTAATATAATTTAGCCACCCTTGCTTTCTTTTGCTTATCATTTGTGTAAAATACCTTTTCATTCCTTCACTTTCAGCTTATTTATGTGTGACCTTAAAACTAAAGCAAATCTCTGATAAGCAGTCTATAGCTGAATTTTTAAAAATTCATTCAGTCACTCTATGTCTTTTGATTGGTGAATTTAATTCATTTACATTTAAAGTAAGTACTGATATGTAAACACTTCCTACTGCCATTTTGTTAATTGCTTTCTGACTGTTTTATAGTTACTTTGCTCCTTTGTTCCTTTCATTGTCTATTTTGATGTGACAATTTTTGAGGTGATATGCTTTGATTCCCTTCTCTTTATCTTTTGTGTTTCTACTATAGGTCTTTTTTTTTTCTGGTTTGAGCTAACAGCTTAACTTCAAGTGCATTCAAAAATTCTGCACTTCAACTTATCTCAACTCTACATTTTATGTTACTGATGTCAAAATTTAATTTTGTTATATCATTTATCCTTTAATAAATTACTGTAGTTATAGTTATTTTTAATACTTCTGTCTCTTAATTAGTAAAGTCAAAGTGATTTGTCCACTACCATTACAGTGTTAAAGTATTCTGAATTTGACTATATTCTTACCTTTACAGCGAGTCTTATACTTTCATATGTTTTCATGTTAATTAATGACCTTTCATTTCAACTTGAAGAACTCTCTCTTTTTTTCTTTTTTTTCTTATGAGGCAGGTCTAATAGCGATGAACTCTCTCAGCTTTTCTTTGAGAAAGTCTTTCTCATTCACTTATGAAGAATAGCTTTGCCATGTATAGTGTTATTGGTAGGCAATTTTTTTTCTTTCAATACTTTAAATACATCTCCCTACTCTTTCAAGACTTGCAAAGTTTCTACTGACTAATCCACTGGTAATCTTGTGAAGATTCCTTTGTATGTGGTGAGTCACTTTTCTCCTGCTGTTTTCAAAATTCTTTGTCTTTGACTTTTGAGAATTTGATTATAATGTAACCCAGTGAAAATCTCTTTATGTTTAATCTATTTGGAATTTTTTGGACTACATGGATCTGGATGTTCATTTTACTCACCCAATTTGGGACATTTTCTTGTTATTTCATTACATAAGCTTTTTTCCCATTTCTCTTTCTCTGCTCCTTCTGTGATTCCAATAATGTGTATATTGGTTCACTTGGTGTCTCAGAAGTCTGCTATGTATTCTTTATTCCTTTTTATTTTAATTTTTTCTTTTTGTTTCTCTGACTGGCAAATTTCAAATGACCTGTCTTCAAGCTCATTGATTCTTTCTTCTGCTTTATTGAGTCTTCTGTTGAATCTCTTTTGGAATTTTTCAGTTCAGGCAGTTCTTTAGCTCCAGAATTTGTTTGGTTCTTTTCTTTAATTGCTTTTATAGTTGTTGAATTTCTCATTTTTTTCATGTATTGTTTTATAGATTGTATTTAGTTACCTATCTATATTCTTTTGTATCTACAGAACTTCTTTAAGATAATTATTTTGAATTCTTTGTCAGGTACCTTGTAGATCTCCATTTTTTTAGTGTTATTTACTGGTGCTTAATTTTGTTACTTTAGTAGTGTCATGTTTCCCTGATTATTTGTTATCCTTGTGGTGTTGTGTTAATGCCCACACATTTAAGAAGTAGGCATCTATTCCAGTCTTTACAGACTGGCTTTTATAGGAAAAGCCCTTCATCAGTCAGCCCATCCAGAGACTGCTGCCAGGGCCCGTGAGTGGTCTTGTTTTTGATGTCTTCAGTGTGGCTAGTGCCTGAGTCAGTGGGTGGGTGAACCCAGTGCATGGGTCCACTATGGGTGGTGAGGTGTTGTAGCAAGCCTGGAGCCCAGAGCTATGAGGTCCAACTTGGTGCCAAGGTTCACTGCTGCAGGCCTGGTGCTGAACACTACAGCAAAGTTCAGGTACTCACATCACTCTCTTTCTCCCATGTGCAAGAGATTTCTCCTTGCTGCACTGTGCAGACTTTGGGAAGAGGTGACCTGGATAATGAAAACTTTTCTTCCTGCTCCTTTAATGTATATTTCCTTATTTCTGTACTTTACCCAGGTACTGTAATCTCTCACATGGATTCCTTATGAAGATATTTTTGTGTGGGGGTGTTTGTTCAAATTGATGTTTCTGTGAAAGGACAGGTGTTGGAAACTACTTTTCTGTCATCTGGTTGATGTTACTCCAACTATTTCTTATTCAATAATTAAAAGCATCATTAATACTCAATGGACATTTTTAATAATATTATTTATTAAAAACTTTTTATTAGAAAATATAAGCTTAGTTTTTTTCAACTATCCTTATCAAAAACTTTAATATAGAGGCCTTCTGGGAAAATGGTGGACTAGAGATGCCCAAGGTGCATTCCTCCTGCAGAAGAAGATTGAAATGGGCCCAGCACCACTGATGACATAGTGCCAGGGCCATTGTCTCNCAACTATTTCTTATTCAATAATTAAAAGCATCATTAATACTCAATGGACATTTTTAATAATATTATTTATTAAAAACTTTTTATTAGAAAATATAAGCTTAGTTTTTTTCAACTATCCTTATCAAAAACTTTAATATAGAGGCCTTCTGGGAAAATGGTGGACTAGAGATGCCCAAGGTGCATTCCTCCTGCAGAAGAAGATTGAAATGGGCCCAGCACCACTGATGACATAGTGCCAGGGCCATTGTCTCGTCCCCAAACCAATGTCCTTACAGAGCAGCTTCCCATAAAGCAACAATCCTGTGGGTTGCCCATGCAGAAGAAGATTGAAATGGGCCCAGCACCACTGATGACATAGTGCCAGGGCCATTGTCTCATCCCCAAACCAATGTCCTTACAGAGCAGCTTCCCATAAAGCAACAATCCTGTGGGTTGCCCGTCACTGCAGAAGCAGACTCTGCAGATATGAGGGAGGTGGCTGCAACCACTGCCATCAATGCCACAACCACAAGTTAACCCAGCTGCTTCCAAGGATACCACAAACATGAGGGAGACAGCCAAAGCCACCAATGCTGCTGCCACCACCATGAGATAACTCTGCTGCTGCCAAAACACCACAGATGCAAGGGAGGGAGTGGCAGCCACTGGCACCACTGCCTCTGTGGACACTGCAGATGCAACAAAGGCTATTGCAGCCACCAGCAACACTGCTGATCCTATAAGATAATCCCACTGCTGCTGCAGACACTGCAGATGTGAAGGAGGCAGTTGCAGCTGCTGGCACCCTGGCCACCTTCATGAGGTATCCCTGCTGCCACTGTGGACATCACAGATGTGCAGACACTGCAGACATGGGGGAAGCAGTTACAGCTGCTAGCACTGCTGCTGCCCCTGCAAGGTAACCCCAATGTGGCTGCAAACACTGCAGATGCTAAGAAGGCAGTTGCAGCCACCAACACTACTGCCCCTGCTGCAAGGTAATCCCAGTGCCACCGTAGATTGCATAGCTATGTGGACCACTGCTATGGTCACTGCAACCAAGTGGGTGGCTGGTGCTACAGCCACTGCTGTAATTGCTGTCAGCACCGGTACTTCCAGGCAGCCACCATTGTTGTGCGAGCAGCCTGCCATTACTGGAGCAAACTGCCACATGGGTAACCCACCAAGGCCACCTTTACAAGCACCACTGCCACAAGGGTGGCCTGTTACCACAGCAGTAGATGCAGCAGCCACTGTCTCTATGTAGGCAGACTGATGACCACTTGGCTGCATTAACACAAGGAAGGTCACCAGCAGAGTCCAGAGAAGGAGAGTTAATAGGAAAAGCAACTTCTCTGCAAGGTGACCAGAAGCCAATGTAGAGATATTAAAAATACTAAAAAACAAACAAAACAAATGAGGCCACCAAAGGAATGTAATAACTCTCAAGTACGTGACCTCATAGAGCAAGAAACCCTTGAAATGACTGAAAGGAATTATGAGTAAAACTTCTAAGGAAACTCAATGCAATACAAGAAGACACAATTAGACAATCCAATGAACTGAGTGAAACTATCCAGGACATGAAGGAGGCAATTTATAAAGAGATTAATACTTTTAAAAAGAATGTAGCAGAACTCATGGAACTGAGTGAGTCATTCAACAAAATAATAAAGGAAAAACACAACTGAGAGCTTAAGCAGCAGGTTAGAGCAGCAGAAGAAAGAATTTCTGATCCTGAAGACAGTGTCTTTGAAATAACTCAGGCAGACTAAAAAAAAATCATTATAAAAAATGAAAAGAATCTGAAAGAGATATCAGACCACCTTAAGCACAAAAACATCTGAATCGTGGATATTCCTGAAGGGAAAGACAAAAGAAAAGGCATTGTGAACATACTCAATGAAATAGTGGAAAACTTTCCAGGTATAGTGAGACACATAGACCTTCAGATTCAGGAGGCTCAAAGATCTCCAAACAGATTAAATCCAAAAAGGTCCTCTCTGAAGCACATTAGAGTCCAACTGGCAAAACCTAAAGACAAAGAGAGAATCCTAAAAACAGCAAGAGAAAAATGTCAAGCCCTTATAAGGGAGTTCCCATAAGATTAACAGCAATCATCTCAACAGAAACTCTGCAGGCCAGAAGAGAATGGGATAATATATTCAAAATACTAAAAGAAAAATAGTGGCAGCCAAGAATACTAAACCCAGAAAGGCTATTCTTTGGAAATGAAGGAGAAATAGTGTATTTCCCAAACAAAACCTATGAGAATTTACCACTGCACAGACAGCCCTACAAGAAATTCTCAAGGGAGACCTGTATCTGGAATCAAAAAATGATAATCACTACCATAAATACACAAGAAAGAACAAAACTCATTGGCACAACAAAAATTCAAATGAGAAAGAGAAATACTATATCTTAACACCTTCAAAAACTAGCAAGCACTGAAGACAAACAATAAAAAGGAAAGAAAGAAACAAAAGATATTTAAAACATCCAAACAAAAACCAATAAAATGCCAGACGTAAGATGATGCCTCTCAGTAAGAACTCTAAATGTAAAATTCCCCACTCAAAAGATACAGACTGGCCAATTAGATTAAAAAACTAGACCCAACTATATGCTGTCTACAAGAGACTCATCTCATCTGTAAAGACACACACAAACTAAGAGTGAAGGGATGGAAAAAGATATATTGTGCAAATGGAAATGAAAAATGAGCAGGAGTAGTTATTCTTATGTTAGATAAAATAGACTTTAAAACAAAAACCATAAAAAGACACTAAGAAGGCCACTATATGATGATAAAGGGATATATCCAGCAAGAAGACATAATAATCATAAATCTATATGCACCCAACATCAGAGCACCCAGATATATAAAGCAAACTCTATTAGACCTAAGGAAAGAGATAGACCCAGATACCATGATAGTTGGGGACCTGTACACCCCTCTCTGAACATTGGACAGATGATCTAGGCAACACATCAACAGATAAACACAGCATTCAAACCACACTCAGACCAATTGGACTTGGCAGATATCTACAGAACATTTCATCCAACAACTACAGAATATACTCTCTTCTCATCAGTGCATGGAACATTCTCCAGGATACAACACATGTTAAATCACAAATCAAGCCTCAACAAATTTTAAAAAATTGAGATCATTTCAAGTGTATTTTTAGACCACATTGGATTAAAAGTAGAAATCAATAACAAGTGAAACTCTGGATACTTTACAAACTCATGGAAATTAAACAACATGCTCCTGAACAACATATAGGTCTAAGAAGAAATTAAACAGGAAATAAAAAAAATTTCTCAAAACTAATGAAAATAAAGACACATCATACCAAAACCTGTAGGATGCTGCAAAAGCAGTACTAAGAGGGAAGGTCATTACAATAAATACTTATATCAAATGTATAGAAAGATTTCAAATAAGCAACCAAATGCTATACCTCAAAGAACTAGAAAAACAAGAAGAATCCAATCCCAAATTTAGTAGAAGGAAAAAAAAAATTAAGATCAGAACAGAACTAAATCAAATAGAAACCCTCAAAATGATATAAAAGATCAATTTAACCAAAAAAAAATGGTTATTGAAGAAGATAAACAAAATTGAGAAATGATTAGCAAGGCTAACTAAAAAAAAGAAGAGAGAAGACCCAAATAACAAAAATTAGAAATAAAAACCAATACCACAGAAATATGAAGAATTATTAGAGACTATTATAAAGAACTGTATGCCAACAAATTTGAAAACCTGGAGGAAACAGATTTTTGGATACATACAAACTACCAAGACTGAACCAAGAGAAACAGAAAATCTGAACAGAACAATAACAAGCAATGAGATTGAAGCAGTAATCATCAGTCTCCCAACAAAGAAAAATCCAGAACCAGATGGCTTTACTGATGAATTCTACCAAACCTTTAAAGAGGATCAAATACCAATTCTCTTCAAACTATTCTAAAAAGTTGAAACAGAGGCATTCTCCCAAACTCTTTCTATGAGGCCAGCACCACCCTGATACTACAACCAGACAAACACAACAACAAAAGAAAACTATAGTCCAATGTCTATGATGACCATAGATGCAAAAATTCAACAAAATATAGCAACTCATCAAAAAAATTATATACCACAATCAAGTGGGATTCATCCCAGGGATGGAGGATGGTTCAACATATGTAAGTCAATAAATGTGATACACTACATCAGCAAAATCAAGGACAAAACCCATGTGATTATCTCAATAGATGCAAGAAAGTATTCTACAAAGTTCAATGTCACTTCATGATAAACACTCTTAGCAAATTAGGCATAGAAAGAAAGAATCTCAACACAATGCAAACCATATATGACAAACCCACCACCAATATCATCCTGAATAGGGAAAAGGTGAAGGCTTTTCCCTTAGGAATGGGAACAAAATAAGGAAGCCCACCATCACCACTCCTATTTAACATGGTATTTGAAGTACTAGCCTGAGCAAACAGCCAAGAGAAAGAAGGGCGTCCAGATTGGAAAAGATAAAGTCAAATGACAGATTTTTTTTTTTTTTTTTTTTGCAGATGACATGATCCTATATATAGAAAAGCCTGAAGACTGTACAGGAAAACTCTTAGAGTTGTTAATTTCAGTAAAGTTATAAAGTTGCAGGATACAAAATCAGCATGCAAAAACCAGCAATGTTTTTATACTTTGACAATGAACACAAAAATCAAGAAGGCTAGCCCATTTATAATAATCACCAAAAAAAAAAAAAAAAAAAAATCCTAAGATTAAATTTAATGAAGAAAGTGAAAGATCTCCACAATGAGAACACCAAATCACTGCTGAAAGAAATTAAAGAGGACACAAAATGGTGGAAAGACATTTGATGCTCTTGGATTGGATGACTCAATATTGTGAAAATGTCCATACCACCCAAAGCAATTCAATTGATTCAACTGAAGATTCAGCAATTACAGATTCAATGCAATTTCCATGAAAATACCAATGGCATTCTTCGCAGAAATAGAAAAAACAGTCCTAACATTCATATGAGCAACAAAAGACCCCAGTAGCCAAAGCAATCCTTAGCAAAAAAAAATTTAAAATTTAAAATAAATAAATAAAGCTAGAGTCATAACACTAGCTGATTTCAAATTATACTACAAAGCTATAGTAACAAAAACACCATGGTACTGGCATAAAAACAGACACTTGGACCAATGGAACAGAATAGGGAACCCAGAAATCAACCCACAAACTTACAGCAAACTGATCTTCTACAAAGGCACTAAGAACATTCATTGGAGAAAAGACTGTCTCTTCAATTAATGGTGCTGGGCCAACTGCACGTCCATATGTAGAAGAATTAAACTAGACCTGCACCTCTCACCATATAGCAAACTCAACTCAAAATGGACTTAAATATAAGACTTAACTATAAGAACTGAAACTATGAAACTCCTAACAGAAAACATAGGGGAAACATTTCAGGAAGTAGGAGTGGGCAAAGACTTTATGAATATGACCCCCCAAGCACAGGCAACAAGAGGAAAATTAAACAAATGGGATTATGTCAAACTAAAAAGTTTCTGCACAACAAAAGGAATAATTAACAGAGCAAAAAGACAACCTACAGAGTGAGAGAAAATATTTGCAAACTATGCATCTGACAAAGAATTAATATCCAGATTGTACCAGGAACTCAAACAACTTAAGAGTAAAAAAACAAATAATCTGATTAAAAAATGGGCAAAGGAGCTGAATAGGCATTTCTCAAAGGAAGGTATACAAATGGCCAACAGACACAAAAACAAATAATCTGATTAAAAAATGGGCAAAGGAGCTGAATAGGCATTTCTCAAAGGAAGGTATACAAATGGCCAACAGACACGTGAAAAAATGCTCAACATCACTAAGCATCAGGGAAATGCAAATCAATACCACACTGAGATATCGTCTCATCCCAGTTAGACTGGCTGTTATCAAAGAGACAGAAAATACCAATGCTGGTGAGGATGCAGAGAAAGGGGAACACTTCTACACTGTTGATGAGACTGTAAATTGGTGAAGCCATTAAGGAAAATGGTATGGAGGTTCCTCAAACAACTACAGACAGAACTGCCATATAATCCAGCAATCCCACTGCTGGGCATATACCCAAAGGAATGGAAATCATCATGTCGAAGAGATACCTGCACCCCCATGTTTATTACAGCTCTATTTACAGTAGCCAAGAGTTGGAACCAATCTACATGTCCAACACTGGATGACTGGTTAAGGAAAATGTGGTATACATAAATAATGGAATACTAGTCTGCCATATAAAAAGAATTACATACTGACATTTGTAGTAACATGGATAAACTTAGAGAAAATCATATTAAGTGAAATAAGCCAGGCACAGAAAGAGAAATACTATATGTCCTCACTAATATGTGGCAGACAAAAAACAAATAAATAAATAATAAATGAAAGATACAACAATCAGAGTTATACATTGAACTTTGAAAGGAGAGAACAGAACTGAGGTTTCCAGAGGTGGGCAAGGGTTATAGAGAGGTGTGGTAAGGGAGGAATTTGTAAAGGGCCACAAAATATGATTATATTGTATAATGTTGAAAATACCAATTATCCAGATTTGAGCATCACATATTGCAGCACAGGTAATGATACTCAACTCTGTATCCCACAGATATGTACAATTAACTATGTTATAATTTAAAAAAAGAAAAGAAACGGAACTTAATATAAAAACTTAATGCTTTTACTTTTAATATACAACTTAAATACTTCTGAAATAAAAGTGTTTACTCAGCATCTATTGCTTGGTGAAGACACAATCCATTCTTTTTTGGGGGGGATACGTAATTTATTATTTTTTTATTGAAACATAATTGATTGTACATATCTCTGGGGTACAGAGTAGAATATCAATACCTATGTGCAATATGTGATACTCAAATCAGGATAATTAATATATTCAATATTATACAATGTAATCATTTTTGGTACAATCCATTCTTAACTAGCAACATGCCTAGCTGTTTTTTTTCCCCAAGATAAATGCACTTCACCAGCAGTTTTTCTTTTAAAGAAAATCCATGCTTCAGCCTATCAAAAGATAAGCAAGAAGCCAGTTATGACTAATACTGTTGCTGGGTTCGGCTCTTAAATTGCATCCTTTGTACAGGGCAAATAGAGTAATGTGGTTGAATCAAATCCTAAAGAAGTAATACATTACTGAAAAAGGAGAATTGCATAGCTGAGGTGACATCAAGATAAAGGTATTAGAAAGTAGAATAAAACACCCTTCACCCAATAAAAGGCAGCAGAAGGCTTCTGAAGGTCCAAGCTTTGCAAGGTCTGAATCAGGCCAGAGAAAAATATCCTAAAATCTTTTGGCTTCAAAATATATGAATAATTACTAATTTTTGTATAGTGCTTTGCTTTAAATTTTCCAGAGTGCTTTCTACCATGTTGTGTTTAACTTCACAACAAACTAAGAACTTTTGAGGACAGGGTCTGTATTTTGTTCCCTATTGTATTCCCAGTGCCTTACTGTGCTTGGCATATACAAATAATAGGCATGCAGTGAAGTTTTAATGGTTGAATGAAAGAGACTTAGTCAAAACTACCAGTGTGCAGAAACTTGGGTTCAGTATTGGTCTCATGATTTCAAATCCCTTATTCCTTTTATAATTTTAGTTTTCATCTCTTCTATAGAGAAGTAGCCAAATCTTTGGTGTACATCTTTTTCCTTTTTTAAAATTCAAAACAAATCTTATGAGTTCCTCAGAACTCATATCGTCTTTTATTAATTTTAAACAGTGAAGTCAGGTTGTTTAAAATTAGATATTGATAAACTTTTTCTATAAAGGGGCAGATGGCAAATATTTTCAGCTTTTTAGGCCACGTAGTCTCTTTTACAACTCGTTAACTCTGCCATTTTAGTACAAAAACAATCATAGACAACATGTAAATTAATGTGTTCCAATAAAACTTTATTTATGAACATTAATATTACAACTTTACATAATTTTCTTGTGTCACAAAGTATTATTCTTCTTTTGACTTTTTTAAAACGACCTAAAAATGTAAATGCTATACTCAGGTTATGGGCTCAACAAAAACATGCAGCTGGCTAGATTTGGTTCCACAGGTCTTAGTTTGCTAATTCTTGGTTTAAATAATGATGATAATAAAAAATCTCAACTTCCCTGTGTAGTTAATTAAATAAAATCAGTCCAATCACTCTTATATAGGCAAATTCTGTGTCAAGGAAAAGGCTACTTATTTGAATTTTTTGAATGGTTTCTCTTTAATGGGAACAGGTGGTAAGTGGACAGAAGCTGTCAGTCGTTGGTCATTATTTTATTTGGGTTGACTGAGTGACAAACAGTGGCAGGGAGATCATGGGGAAAAGGAAGAATTTCACAAGTACCCTCTGTCCATTTCTACAATTTGGTGATTTGTAATCAATTTCAGATTATGTCAGTGTTGAATACTAACAAAAGGAAATTTTTCCTGCCTGAAAACACAAAACATGCTATTTATTTTAAAACAAAATTTTTCTTTGTTTAAAAACTGGTTCGTCTATACCGGCATATTTACAATCGGAGACAAGAACACATCTCAACTACTTATGTATGCTCTGGGGAAAACATGGTCATCATGCCTAATTTCTATAGAGAAATTAGGAATACGTTTAATTAAAAAGATAAAGAAGTGCTGCTGATGGAAAGAAAAGGAGTGGTGAATCAAGGCGACATACATGACTGTAAAATAATCTGTCATGTTTCATGGGAAATTGCATGAAAAATGGAACTTTAGGATAAAAATGTCATTTCTACATTCATTCATTCACAGTTTTGGGGGGGTTTTTGTGGTGGAGGGGAACTGATGAAAGAGTGAGCAAGTTAAAGACATAATCCTTTTGTCATTGGGGCCCCTATCTTTTTTGTCAATTTCAAATATATTTTTAATCCCATTCATTCATTGTAACTGTCAAAGGGCACAAGTTTCTCTCATTGTGGAGACAGAAATGAGAATCTGAAAAATCTCTTATGGGAACTTAGTTTTGAATAATTTTCCTGATT
>NW_007728522.1:12742-21396 GCF_000696425.1 Galeopterus variegatus | reverse complement strand
GATTCATAAAACAAATGTACTTCACAGGGCCTGGTTTTCCAAAGCCCTGCAGTTTCAAATATTGACCTTGCAAAGGACAAGAAATTTTCCCCAGGCTATTGAATCTTTTCTCTGTGGCAAATGTAGTCAATTCCAGTAAAGACTGAAGTCACAATTGGAAAAGGGCACAACCCTCTCAGCTGATTCTCGTCCAGTGTCCACTAGCAGTGACAGCGACAAATTCAGCTTTCCCCTTACCTTCATTTCCCAGAAGTTCTGAGGCAATTGCTGAGGCCACAGTCATGAACGGGCATCCTTGTTTGGTGATGGTGTATGGTGTTCTAAGCACACTGATTGATCAACCTGGAAGCAATTGCCCCTTGATTGTGCAAAAGTTTCTAAGCCCATGTATTGACACACAAGATAGCTTGTACAATGGGCAGCAAGGATACTCTCCAGTTCTGTCATCTCTTTGTCCTTGCCTTGCAGGAAGTAAGAGAAAATAAATGTTACATCCTGCAGTTAAATGTTCAAATGGTTATGGTTATGGTTTTGGTTATTAGACTTCAGGTAAAAAAAGAGAATTTATTCCCCCACATGTGGCCCATTGCCTGCAGGCAGAGGAACACAAACATTCACTGTCAACAGGACAAAGGACAGGCTCAGAGTCTGGGGAGAGGAGTGACTGGGCTGTGACAGCAGAGTACTTGATGTCCCTGTGGCCACTATTCATGATCCTTTCTGGGGTCTGCTTATAAAATCTAATAAGTTCCTGACATATCTTGCAGAACTTCAGTATTCCAGACTGGAAATTCTGGAGTTATCTTTGATATCCTGGCTCTGCAACCTTTTAGTTGCAGGTCTTTGGGCAATTTAACCTTTCTGTGCCGCAGTTTCCTCATGCATAAACACATCATTACAAGAAAAACACTTAGTTCATAGAAAACACCGAAACCATGTTAGCTTGCAGGTTCAGCAACCAGGAGTTCCTGAGGAATACGATTATATCCACAGCAATATTACTTCTAAATTGTGAAAAAAGTGGTCAATTTTCAAAGTGGTCAATTAATTTAAAGACATTCTGGAAACAGATAACATGTAAGCTTTTCCCTCTGATTCTCTAGGGCTTTCTGCAGAGGTTTGAGTTTAAAAAGCTGTGGTATACTTCTGTGTTCTGACACTCAGAAGGTTTGTTCACAAAGGCTCGAGTACAGAATTCTCTGTATCTTGGTGTCTTCTGAAACATAGAAGTAGTATTAAAAAAAAAAAAGTAGAGAGTAGAATAATGGTTACCAGAGGCTGGGAGGGGTGGGGGTAGGGGGATGATTAGGGGTGAGCTAATGAGGACAAAACTATGCTATCTGCCCTAAGTTAATCATTCTGCAGGATACACATGTATTGAAACAATACACCGTACCCCCCCCAAATTTATTTTATTTAATATAAATAAAATTGACTTTTAAAAAAAAAGTCATGTTTCAAATACTTATTTCAATCTACTATTCTCAATCCTCCTTGGGAGAAGAGAATTTTCAGTTTTTTTTTTTTTTTTTGTCTTTTGTCTTTTTCCGTGTCCGGCAACGGATCGCAACCCTCAGTGTTGCCCCTGTACCGGACCGGGGACCGGCAACGGGATTGCAACCACAAAAAGAAGGCTCAATAATATGTATTGACTTGATGAATCTTAAATCAGGATTTAAAAATCCAGTCCCCGGTCCGGTCCGGGGGCAACACTGAGGGTTGCGATCCGTTGCCGGACACGGAAAAAGACAAAAGACAAAAAAAAAACAAAAAAAAAAAACATTGCCACAACTCAGGAGCTTCCAGTCAAGATGGCAGAGTAGACGGTCCCCAGCGCCACTCTCTCCCACAAACCAACCAATTTACAACTATTAAAAAGCGATGATAGCCACTCAGGGGCCACTAGAGCTCAGGGGAAGAGGAGCAGAGACCTACAGAGTTCATGAAGGTGGGAGAAGCCAAGATGAGAGAAAGAAAAAGCTGCTCTGTTGCAAGCCCCAGCAACTTCCACACTGGAGCTGTTGAGAGCATGGAGCACAGAGCAGGAGCTGGCAGAAGCCACAGCTGTGCCCTTCAGATGGAGTTACTTGGAGGAGGCAGGGGAGAAAAGGGCCATGGTGGCCCCCTGCCAGCAAGACCACTAATAGAGTTCTCACAGACCAGCATAGTGTAGAGGATTCATAAAACAAATGTACTTCACAGGGCCTGGTTTTCCAAAGCCCTGCAGTTTCAAATATTGACCTTGCAAAGGACAAGAAATTTTCCCCAGGCTATTGAATCTCTGTTGCAGGATAAGAATTGTAACACAGCAAGGTTGCTGGCTCAAAGACAGACAAGTTACTGATTGATATGTAAAGTTACTAAAAAGCTGCTGGAGGGAAAAGAAATGTTGGCTAAATCAAGCATTTGTTAGTGGATCACTTAATTGCCTGACAGACTGTCATCTGACTTGTTTTTATGGAATGTTACCAGCTTCTATTGTAAAACTTGTTAAACTGTACTTAGCAAAACCCCACCTATGTCTCTTCCTGTAACTTCCTGGTCTGGAGAATAAATGCAGGAAGAGAACTCCAATTCATGGTTAATTTCCCAAATGGAAGAAATGCCTCGTGCTTGAGGAAGTTCTGGGATATCAACCCCTTTCTGGGGCTTCTCACTGCTCAAAAGAAATGGGCTTTGAGTAATCTTTGGTGGCTCTGTCACCCAGGGGGAAAGGGGTGACAAATCCATGGGAGGCAAAGCAACAGCATAGGAGTGAGGATCCAGAACAGCTGAAAAAGAGGAGCCACTCAGAGGCCAGTGAGTCATTGCAAGGGACTGGAGCACAGTACATCCCATGGGAAGGGTTTGGAGCATGGGCAGTGGGGAAGACAGGCCCACTGGGGGAATACTGGAGCAAGGACAGCTGATTTGCCCCCCAACCAGTGCAGGATCCCTCAGAGGAGACTGGTCAGAAATATAGAATTGCATGGGGTGCAGTTTGATGAAAAGACTCAGGCCCAGACCAGAGTTTCTAAACAATCCAGGTGTGCTGGATCGCATGAGAGCTGGAAGTACCTATAAAGTCAACCATTAAACCCTGAGCTGCACAAAAAGCCTTCCCTTAGAGAAACAGCAGCAAAGCAGCAATTTAGCTAAACCACACAGCTCAAGTACTAGACCCACAGTACGTTCCCCCATTTTAGAAGTAAGCAAAGGACAACAAATTAGTTCCAGCACAGAGGTTAAGTGGTGGGAACTGCAAATAATCCAATGCAGAACTGAGAGAAAAAACAAAGTACCTGCAACCAGAGACAAAGTTTGATGTTAACTAGCAAAGGTCTCATTTCACCAAAGAACACCTATAACACTTAGAAGGACCAGAAAGGTCCTCTGATCTACCAAGCCAGAAAGGGGGGAGGTTCAGGGTCCTCAACAATGCCCCTCAATACCCACAACCAGTCTCAAGGGAGGGGGACAAGGGCCTCAGTAGCACCCCTCTGACAGTTGCAGCCAGCCCAACAGTGACCACCAAGCTGCCACCGGGAGCTCCCTGGGTTCCTTAGCTGGAGTGGTGGGGGGCGAGGGCTCTTGTCACACCTCCCTGACATCTGCACCCAGCCCAGCAATGACCAAGCCACTGCTGGAAGCCGCCTGGTCTCCCCTGTGGGAATGACGGGGTGCCACAGGCCTCAATCCCACGCCTCCTCCTTCCATCACATTTCCTTCCCCTTTCCCCTCTCCCCCTCCCTCCCAACTGCCCAACTACTCCACAACAACATCCTGGAATGTAAAAAGCCAATACTAATAAAACTATATTTTCTTAAAACAACAACAACAACAACATTAACACAACTCCTCATAATAAAGCCCAATTTAACTTAGACTGTTATCTTAGGCCACTTTCCGGCACTTGTAAAGTTGCTCCATTGTTATATTGGAGATAGTTCTCATTCCAGTGTGTATTCAGTCATTCTGTACCCTGGAAGTATCCACAAAAATTCAGGGAGAAGGGAAGGCTGAAAAAGAAAGCATTCTGAACTTAAAATCAAATAATTTATTTTATTTACCATTTGGAAAAGATATTTATGAAAATTCTACGTAGGCACATTATGTAGGATGTAGATTTGACAGATGTCACAACAGTGGCATAAACAAGATGGAAGATTATCTTGATCTCAAGTTCAAGGCTAAGCCATATAGCAGCCTCTGTCCATGAAGTCAGGTAGGACCCCAGGTCCTCTCATCTCCCTGTTCCTGCATCCCTAGGACATTGCTCTCATCTCTATGGCACAAAATGGTTCACCACCAAGTCCACATTCCAGACAAGGGATAAAACAGAAAGTGAGGGTACCCCTTCCTTTAATGGCATATCACCTTTAGGTATCCTAAGCTGGCTCTCACATCTGAGCCAGAATTCTCTCAGTGGCTAAGCAATCTCTTGTAGCTACACAAGAGCCAGCAAATGACATCTTTATTGTTGGTGGTCATGTGCTCAACCAAAAGTCAGGCAAGAAAAGGGAAGACAGAGTGCTGGGTGATAGCTCTACAAATCTGATACTGCGATAATTCATAAATTATCCCAGGCTTGCAGTTGAATGTGTATTGTGAATTAGACGAGAGCTATTCCTGATGTTCCGTGTGATTTTCATTTGAGGAAGTGCCTAATCTGTCTGCCCGAATCTCCACAATTGCAAAGTGGGAGCAATCACATTAACCACAAAAAGAAGGCTCAATAATATGTATTGACTTGATGAATCTTAAATCAGGATTTAAAAATCAATGAAGCATTCTTTAAAACCAACTAAGTGTTATTCTTAAAAAGTTGATTTTTGTTACTGATTATAGCTAGTGGGTAAATACAATGCTTTATACTCCAACTTTATCTCTTAGAGAGAGGTGGCTATTTCTACTTTCAAGTCACATTTCAGGCTCAAGAGGAATATTTATTTCTCAAACTTAGAAAATGCCAGGCAGGCTAAAATGACCATGTTGTGTCACTGTTTTTATGTTGTAGGTAAAATAAATTTGATGAAAAATTTGGGTTTGGTTTCAAAATGATAATGAAAGTGGAACCAGAAAATCTTTAAATCCTTGATATGAGGACTAAACAAATAAGCAAAATTCAAATGTCCCTTTTTTCATTCAACATATATTTATTGAGCACCTACTGTGTTCTAGGCTTAGAAACTGGATATATAAGAATAATAAAGGCAGACAAGATTCCTGTTTTCAATAGTCTGCATGCTGCTGAGGGAGACAGGTGATAAACATGTAAACAAAACATGTAATAACAGATAAAAATAAATGATAATGTGACAACTGGAAATAAAGAGTATATTCTGATAGAGAATAAAAGGAACATCTGCTTTAGATAATGTGGTCAGAGAAGACCTCTCCAAAAGAGTGACATTTAAGCAGAGACCAGAGAGAGAATCACCAGATATGGACAGAAGGGAGAAGAGAATTACAGAAAGAACAAAAACTCTGGGGCAGAAAATATGTTGGCATGTTCAGCATAGGTAGCAATGTCCATAGTAGGAACCAGTATACTTGTTTACAGCATAGTTCTCTGAAAAGTCTCATGATTTAGAACTATTGCTATGCTTCGTCATGTCCACTCTAGCTTCCATTATTTTTTATTAGTTAAAAAATAGAAATTAAAAGTAAAACAAAAAGGAGCATTAATGTTAGATGGCCAAGAAAGAATACATACAAACAGAAGCCCCTAGAATGAAGTACTTCAGAAACGTATAGAACAAGTCACTGAAATGCAAAGAGTGAAAAATGCTAAAGCATGATTAATTTTAACCTTATTTAGGAAATCTTGGATGTTGCCAGTTTTTTAATTCAGTGCTTCTTAAACAGATCTCATTTTAATTTTGTGGATGCACTGTCTCTCCCACATTTAGCTGGGGTTGCATTTACTTTATAATTGGAAGAATTATCCATTTCTAGTTCTGCTGGACTTAAAGCAGGATTGTTTTCTTCATCTTGAGTATTGGGCCGTCTTCCAACTCAAATCCCCAGGGAGCTGTGCACGTCTATATCTGGAAATCCCATGGTACTGAGCACATTGCTGTGGCGTCAGCCCTTCCGTGCTTTCAGTGCATCCCCTTATTTACAGACAGATACTTAAGATACAGTTTGAGATCTTCACTACTGTTTTAGTCCGTTTTGTGTTGCTTTAACAGAATACCTGAGACTGGGTAATTTACAAAGAAGAGAGGTTTATTTGGCTTACGATTCTGGGACAGCTGCATCTGGCATGGGCCTCAGGCTGCTTCTACTCGTGGTGGTAAGTGGCAGGGAGCCAGCGGCCACAAGCAGATCACATGGTGAGAGGAAGCAAGAGAGAGAGAGAGAAGGTGCCAGGGTCTTTTTAAGCAACAAGCTCTCGTGGGAACTAATCGAGTGAGAACTCACTCATTAATCTCCCCTCCCCCAGCAAGAGCATTAATCCATTCATGAGGGATCCGCCCCCATGACTCAATCAGTTTCCAACACTGCCACATGGAAGATCAAATTTCCAGATGAGTTTTGGAGGGGACAACACATCCAAACTCCATCAACTACCCCTTTTGTGTGCTGACTCTTTCTTTGAATATGGAGGAAAGCATTTTGAAAATTATATCAGGAAGGTTTGCATTCTCAAACTTACTCAGTAACCTCCCAAACCATCCTTCACCTTGAAACTCTTAAAAGGTAGGCCTATAGAGATGGGGTGATAACATTTGTTTTTCTCAAAAATAATCTCTTGTCTCTTAATGATCATCTACCAAAGACTTGCATTATGTTTGGAATAAAACCCCTGGACTCAGAGGCTACAGCCAACAGGAAAGCATTTGAGGTTGGCATGCGTGCCTACGTGGAGGAATGTGTGCTTTCAGAACACAAAGCACTGGCAACGGCTTTGGCAGAGGAACTTCTTAGAAAAACTTGCCTATCTTTTTCTAATGAAACTAAAAGTTTCCTGCTGTGGAAGGGTAATAGATAAGTTTTGGAGAAAATGGGACAAATGCAAAAAGCTGTGCAAAGGAAATGTGACTTTTGCCTAGAAGGAGATATTGCCAGAAATCATGGTGGTCCTCTCATCTCTAATTGATGTGAAACATGTGGACTAGGTGGGAAAGGGTGCCAAAAATTTCCTCGAGAACTTAGGGTGGGGCTGCAGCTCAACCCCTCGCCTTACAGCTGGTTCCTGCCGATGTGCTTGTGAGGGCTGCTCACAAGGACAGTGCTTAGACAAGTACAGCTTGTTTCCTCTCTCCCCTTGCTCCTGATATATATTTAGCTCCTAAATGGCAGGAAGAAGCTGATTATCTTTAAGAAAATCTAACAGGTTTGTTTGTAGGTCCCTGTCCTCAGGGAATGGAGTCTTAGATAAGGTGTCTACAAATCACAGAATTCATTTTCCACCAACTTTTTCCAATGACTTTCAAATCTATTTTGTGTCCTAGGTTTATTCTCCTCTCCTGCCATCCTGTTTTCAGATCTTCTGTCCAATCATCACAGAGTAGTAGTGGAAGAAGCACTAAACTTGCAGTCAGAAAACTAGTTGTATACAATTGGGGGCATGTTGCTTAACTTCCATCAACCATAATATCCTAATCTATAAAATGAGAGTTGAAACACATGCCTACCTTTCAAGGATGCTGTGAGCATCAAGTGGTTATGATTATGAAAGCATTTTGCAAATTGTAAAGGGTTAAACAAATGTTGGTTGTTATTTATTTGTCTTATTTTGGCTTGGGGAAGAGGGTAGATTTTATATTGTGAGTTTCTTGAATGACACTGGAGATGTAGAAATAAAAACACCGAAAGGAATCAATATCTCAAGTTTCTCTAACTGTTGGCAGGACAAAATATATTTTTGGAGGATGTCCTATATCCTTTGATGTCCATATGAATCAGGGGGATGGTTTTGTTAAAATGCAAATTCTGATTCATTAGATTCAGGTGGGGCCTGAGGTTCTGCATTTCTAAAATTCCCAGGTGAAGTCCATCCTGCTGGCCCATTGACTCCACGTGCAGTTGCAGTGGATGAAGGAGAACGGGGTAAAGGGAATAGATAAGACAGGAGAAAACAATGATGAAGACTGAGCCTTCCTGTCTCTAGTCCATTTTTCTTGATACCATACAGGTGAAATGACTGTAGGATAACAGTAACTTGTTAAGAAATCTTCTTGCTAATACTGGATCTAGACATAGTTTCTTGTTTGTAATTAAGCATCTTTCTTTAGGAGAAAATTTAGTGCAAGAGATACACAGAAGAAAAAGCTGTGGCCTAATGTGGAACATTCCAGGCCTGCCGTGATCTTCTACCTACTAGGGAAATTCAGTTTGTAAAGGAAGCAGTCTGTATTCTGCCAAATGGAAAGAGATCCAGCAATGATAAAATCATAAGCTTCTGTGACCTTAGCTGTATTTAAAGAGTATTCTCTTGGGAAACTAGTATAACATGTCTTGATTGGACATTGTGAACTAACATCCTTGTCATTCACATTTAGAAGCAAATGACTTCCTTCTGGCATTTTCACAGTGATTTGGTAGCTTGCCATGATATTATCCATTGTTCAGAATAATTTTCCATGTTACTGAGGTTCGTTTTCCTGATTTATACCTATTTGTAAATGTTGGTTCTCAAAAGGGATGGAGAAGTCAAGAAGAAAATA
>NW_007728522.1:9030-10786 GCF_000696425.1 Galeopterus variegatus | reverse complement strand
TGCCCTTCAGATGAAATTGCTTGGAGGCAGCAGGGGGGAAAAGGGATTTGGTGGTCCCCAGGCCAGCAAGACCACTAATAGGATTCCCTAGGAGTGAGGAGCCACAACAATTGAAAAAAAGGAGCCACTCAGAGGCCAATGAATCATCGCAAGGGACCAGAGGACAACCCATCCTATGGCAAGTGTTTGGAGCACAGGCAGTAGGGGAGATGGGCTCACCTGGGGAACACTGGGACACAGCAAGGACAGCTGATCTGCCCACCAATCAGTGCAGGATCACTCAGAGGAGACTGGTCAGGAATGTAGAATTGTATGTGGTGCAGTTTGATGAAAAGACTCAGACCAGACTGGAGTTTCTACGCAACCCAGGTGCACTGGATCTCACTAGACATGGAAGTACTTATAAAGTCAACTATTAAAACCTGAGCTGCCAAAAAGCCTTCACTAGGGAATCAGCAGCAAAGCAGCAATTTAGCTCAACCACAGAGCTCAAGTACTGGTCCCCNCTTTTTTTTTTTTTTTTTTTTAAATTACAGTGGTGTCTTGGTTCTCTGTTGGCTACCAAAATAACCACCTCTGGAAATGTGCTATTGTTTGTAACAAAGCTGCACAGGCATAAACTTTGTTGAAGCACAATTCTCTAAGATTTGCTGCTTAGCGAGTCACCCATTTGGATTACCAAAATCTTGATTAAAATGATTTATAGGGGAACATAGAGTAAAGTATCTGATTACAATAATAACTGATGGGATCCTTTAGCATAGTATTTTATATTAAAATAAAGTCAGAAAAGAACTCACTGTGTTGAGTGAATCTCAACTACATAATGAGAACTCTATCTTGGTTCTATCGTTTATTTATATAGAGTTTTAAAAATCATTACTATGGAGAATATAAGAGAGCAAAAATAGTCAGTTGTTTGGTTCTATCATTAATTTTCTGTACCCTTTAAAAGAATTTCTTGAGGCCCTTAGCCAAGTGTGGCTGGAGCAGATGTCTGTGCAGTGGTGCAGTCTATATCCAAGGTGGTNAAAAAAAAAAAAAAAAAAAAAAAACCACTTTGTGGAATGTCTGCTGACAATTGTTTATTTGATGGGAGTGACCATTCCCTTTCAATGCTTCATCTGACTCCAGGTTCCAGTGACTTTGCTCTCACTCTGAATGTGGGGAAAAGAGCAACTTCCAAATTGATTTCAAGTTGAAAAAGGCCTCTTTTATTCTTCCATGATGTAAAAGTCTCTGGATAAAAGTCTGTGTTTAAGCCTCTCTCTAACCTACATATGAAGTGCTGCTTTCATTTCAAAAAGAGTTGATTTTGACTAGTTCACTTTATACTAGGGATCATTTGGTGTTAAAAATTTTTTGTGATGTGCATAGAATATGCAAATTAGACAACTAAAAGGTTTTGTCTAAAAATAAAACTGGGGAGACTTCCAGTCAAGATGGCAGAATAGATGGTCCCCAGCGTCACTCTCTCCCACAAATCAACAAATTTACAACTATAAAAAAGCAACAACAGTCAACCTGGGGCCACTAGAGCTCAGGAGAAGAGGAGGAAAGACCTACAGAGTGTATAAAAGCGGGAGAAGCTGTGATGAGAGAAAGAAAGTACCACTCTGAACGTTTCGAGCCCCGGCTGCTTCCAGGCTGGAGTTGCTGAGCACACGGAGCAGGACTTGGCAAAAGCTGCTGCTATGCCCTTCAGATGAAATTGCTTGGAGGCAGCAGGGGGGAAAAGGGATTTGGTGGTCCCCAG
>NW_007728522.1:7016-8805 GCF_000696425.1 Galeopterus variegatus | reverse complement strand
AACAAATTAGTTCCAGCACAGAGTTTAAGTGATGGGAACAGCAAATAATCCAACACAGAACAGAAAGAAAAAACAAACTACCCACAAAGACAAAGTTTGATGTTAACTTGCAAAGGTCTCATTTCACCAAAGAACACCTATAACACCTAGAAGGACTGGAAGACCCCTGGGCTACCAAGCCAGAAAGTGGGGAGAGCTGGGTGCCTCAGCCATGCCCCTGGACACGCAAAACCAGTCCTGACAGTGGGGACCTTGGGCCTTCGGTCTTGGCCACGCCCCCCTGACACCTTCAACCTGCCCAGCGACAACCACCAGCTGCTGCAGGAAGAGCCCTCTCCTGAGCTGGGGCAGTGGAGAGGCCGAGGGCCTTGGCCACGCCCTCCCAACACCTGCAAGCAGCCCTGCGATGTCCACTGAGCCACAGCAAGAAGGGCCCCAGGTTCCTGAGCTTGGGTGGTGTGCAGTGAGGGCTTTTGCCACATCCCCCTGACATCTGCACCCAGCCCAGCAATGACCAAGCCACTGTGGGAAGCCCTCTGGTTTTCCCTTTGGGAATGAGAGGGGTGCCACAGGCTTCAATCGCCCCCTGCTTTTTCCTCCTCATTTCCTTCCCTTTTCCCTTCTCCCCCGCCCTCCCAACTGCTCTGCAACAACATCGTAGAATGTAAAAATATAATAATAATTTAAAAAAAAAACAGAAAAAGAAATTAAAAGATAAAAATAAAACTGTCTTTCTGATATATAAACAATTAACATTCATTTGGGGAAATTTAAATTACAGAAAATTATTTTTAAGTTCCTCCAAAATCCCACCACTCAGAGTTAATCATAGTTAATTTTTTTTTTAAAAAAACCTAAAGGTATTTCTTTTTTCATATTATTTGGCAAGTTATTCAGTCTTCTACTGCATAAGCTTCTTTTTCCTCATTTATAAAATGGGAATAAAAATGGTACCTATCACCTACGGTAGTTTTGAGATTTAGATGAGTTAATACACATAAAACATGTAACTTAGCACTTCATAATAAATAGGTTTAAAAGGTTTATTTGTATTATAATCAGTGCATATTTAGAAGTAGTAGGTTTATTATTTCTAAAAATTGAATGAAACTATACACGTTACTTTGTAAACTTGCCTTACTCAATAATATATTGAAGTCATCTTCCCATTATTTTAAATTGCTGCATAATATTCTTTTATACAAATGCAGTCAAATTTTTAAAAATTCTGTTTTTTCCTTGATATTCCTTAGTGGCATATCTTTGCACATTTTCTTAAACTAAGTTTCTGAAAGTGGAAAAGCAGGTCAGACTACACAATATCTTTGAAAGAAAGCATTTTTTAATAGCTCAGTTTAAGGAGCTGACTAAAAAAGGCAATTTATTAATCATATTAGACAGTCAAATGAGAGAAACCTGGTATTTGGCTGTGTGCATAAGTGGTTTTGCGTACTGGCTTTGAAGAAGCTTACTTGATTAACACCTACAGCTGAACCTTTCAAATTCAAGATCCACTACCTACTAGTTGTGTGACCTTGAACAAATTTTTGACCACTCTGTTCCTCAGTTGCCCTATTCATAAAATAGAAATTTTATCATGAAAATTAAATAGGATTATGCAAAAAGGTGCCATGAATAGTGCCTAGCTTATAGTAAAAGCTCAATAAATATTATATAACTTTCTTTTTTCTTCTTACATAGGCAGAGTGAAATAGAAAAAATAATTTACTGAAGTTGATCTTTATGTAACTTAGAAGAAGCGATACAAATTTTCACAACTTTCCCTTGA
>NW_007728522.1:0-3152 GCF_000696425.1 Galeopterus variegatus | reverse complement strand
CGGCGGGAGCGCCGCCGCGCTCTCAAGCGGCGCACTGTAGCAGTGTGCCACCGGGCCGGCCCTGAGTTTACTTTTTGACAATAGTGATGTGTGGGTCTCATTCATCACCCATAGATTATATGATTCAATGGGTCCAGGTGTGATCTCGGGATTCATATGTTTAAAAACTTCAAGGCGATTCTAACGTGCAGCCTGCTTAGAAAGGTAAACTTGGATCAGAAGTCATCCTAAAAACTAAACAGAAGTGACTTTTTAATAAATTAAACAATAAATATTTAGACAAAAATTAGAAATATTATGGCCAGAAAGAAACTAAGACTTCCATTAATAAAATCCAAGTACTAGGCTATTTGAAGGCAGTGTGTGCTAGCGAGTGTGTAAAACCAACCCCTCAGAAGCAAAAGCCTTGTCTAGTTGTGTTTGCCTGTCTCCCTGGTGTAAATAAGCCCATTATAGCTGATTTCAAGCTACCAATGCTTTAACAACTGGCTTACCAAATTCCTGAAAATTTAACAATCAGCTCTTAAAAATCAATTTTAGCTAGCTCCAGCACACCACAGCTTCTAAGAGAAGTAGATTGTGTATGCCAATCACTATCTGGTTGACAAAAAAAAGTTACTTATTCTTTTGGGATAAAATGTATTTATTTTGGCCGTATTTAGGTTAGAGTAGATAATTATCAATTCCTATTTTTAAAAGTTGCTTAGTTAGCAGCGTTACATAGCAATATTTGTTGGCCTATCTATGAATTAATCTTAATAGATTTCTTGATTGTTTTTACTTTTGTGTAAGCAGTATTCTTAATAAATTTTGTCAGTTGGTGCGCAAATCATTTAGAACATCAACAGCTCTGAGATCTTGTGAAGTTCTCTTCATTTTGAACTATAATAAAATGATCTACTTGAACATCATATAACTAGATAAATAATAAAAACAGAAGACACTTCCACAATGCTTTTTCTGTGTCAAGCACTGTTCCAAGTACCTTACGTACATTAACCTATTTACTTTTCACAGCTCTTTGAGGTATGTTCTATTAGCCCCATTTTTTACAGATGAAGGAACTGAGGAGCAGAGAGGTTAAGTAAATTGCCCAATGGTGCACAGCTAGTAAGTAGTGAATTGGAATTTGATCTAGGCACTCTGTGCTCTTAACCACATTCTTACAGAACTCAAATGCTATGATAGGAATTTGTGTCCCCCCCAAACTCACATGTTGAAATCTTAACCCCCATGTGATAGTATGAAGAGTTGGGGTCTTCAGGGAGGTGATTAGGTCATGAGAGAAGAGCCCTCATGAGTGAGATTAGTTCCATTATAAAAGAGGCCCAGGGCAGTTTATTTGCCCCTTTGACCCTGTGAGGACACAGCCAGAAGATGCCATCCATGAACCGGGAAATGGGCCCTCATCAAATATAGAATCTGCTGCACCTTGATCTGGGACTTCCCCATCTCCAGAACTGTGAGAAATAGATTTGTGTTGTTTATAAGCTACCCTGTTCAGGGTATTTTGTTATAGAAATTTAAGTGAACTAAGACATCAAGTTTTGATTTTTTCCCTCTTTCTTACAGTTATTTGAAAATCATTTTTAAATCTAGTAGCATGTACCACCTGCTGAAAGATTATTTTGACTTCCTCATTAACAGTATAGTTCCAATTTTCCTGTTATGAAAGTAAACAGCACCTATGACTTTTGTATAATAGAGCAATTACATTTATTGAGAATTACATTTTATAACAAGTCATATTACCATAAATCTCTAAAAATAGCAACACGGTTTTTAAACTTTTCTTTTTATGGGTTTATCTGTTTGGAGACAAAACAAAGCTAAAACCAAAAAACCCACATCTAGGTTAATGATTCCTCCCAGATGCTTGTAGACTAAAGGAGAAGGGCTTTCCAAGTGCAGGTTTTTTTGGCTGTTGTGTTTTGTTTTTTTAAAAATTTTTTTGTTTTTTAAAAAATTTTATTTTGAAATAATTTCCAACTTGCAGAAAAGTTGCCAGAATCAGACTAATTCAAAGAAAACACATAAACTTTTCGTTCAGATTCCTCTATTAAATTTTACCCCATTTATTTTATTAATTGCTCTCTTTCTTTGTGTATGTACACGTGTACTCACACACACACACAAACACACACATAAGTATATTTCTGTTTTTTTTGAGAGTAAATTGCATACACTATGACCCATTACCTAAAAATACTTCAGTGTATATTTCCCAAGAATAGGGATTTAAAAAATTTAATCACAATATACTTTTTATCTAATCTACAACCTATACTCCAATTTGCCAAATGACCTAATATTTATTATTCCTTGGAGGGTTTAATTTACCTTGTAGTACAGGAGCCAGTCTAGGATCACTTACTTCATTTAGTTGTCATGTGTTTTTAGTATAATTTAATCTGGAACATTTCCACAGCTTTTTGTCTTCTGTGATACTGACATTTTTGAAGAATTCAGTCAACACCTCTCTCCCTTTTATAAATAGAACAATCTTCATTTAAAGTTTGTCTGATGTTCTCTCATGATTGGATTCAGATGTGGATTCCAAGCCGGAATACTACATAAATGATATTGCTTCCTTCACAGGGTATCATTTTTGAAGGCACACGTTGTTCATCAACCCTTTATTGGTGAGGTTAATTTTCATAACCCAGTTAAGAGGTTGTCCAATTTTTTCACTGCCTAGCTACAATTTTTTTCCCTTGCAACTAACGTGCAATCTGTGAGGAGATATTTTTAAGACCAAACACACATTCTGCTCTTAATAAAAATTTCTCCTAGCTTTAGAATCCAATGATAATTCTTACCTGAGCCATCTTCACTTTGATGATTGAAAAATGATGGTTTTCCAATTTCAGAATTCCTTTCACATTTATCAGTTGGCCCATGGCATTCTACTGCAAGGAAGACACCTCCTTGTCTGTCTGTCTATCTATCTATCTATCTATCTATCTATCTATCTATCTATCTATCATCTATCTATCTATCATTATCAGTGTAGATACATGGACTCATTTTTTTCTCAGTGGTTTATAATTTATGATTTTTCTCAATTATTTTGCACTCAGATTGTCTCAGCTTTGACCAAAGGGGGCACCTTCAAGCTGGCTCCCAAGTTTTGGTGACATGCCTCTGAACAT
>NW_007728521.1:264138-299460 GCF_000696425.1 Galeopterus variegatus | reverse complement strand
CACAGCGCACACTTCTCAGGGTCGTGCTGTCTCCTGGCACGGCCGCTCCAGACCCGTCGCCATCTTAAAAGCCTGGTTTCTAATACATATATGTATTATATGAACACATGGAAAATGTATGCTTGTTTTTTAACCTTTACTGGGGTCATGGACCTTTTGAGAATGTGGTGAAAGTTTTTCCATGTCCCTCTAAGGAGCAAGTTTAGTATATAGCCTGCATTAATTTACTCTTTCAACTAATATTTGTTGTGTACCTATTATGGACCAGTAAGGAGTTTAGTCTTAATTGAGAAAGCAACCACAGCCTACTTTATAGGCCTTTTATGGACCTTCTTTTGGGTCCTCATATAGACAAACTTGTTCTTGCCGTTATTCCTGTGGTTGTCTCCTTCTTGTCCTTTGAGACCTAAGCCTAAAAGATCACCTACCCATGGAGGTCTTTTATGATCACCTAGTCTTATTGTATTCCCTATTTTAATTCTTTGCTTACTACTTATCTGGCCTATCTTTCTTTAAGTTTTCCTTCTTCCCTTTGCTCTTCCTTCCCTCCCTTCTTCTCTCCTTGTCCCTTTTGTTTTCTGTTGTTCTTCTAAACTCCCAACCCCCCACCCCCATTTATTCTCTCTTAAAATGTAAGTCCCTAGAGGTCAGGGACTGCAGTACTTAGAGTAGTTCCTGGCACATAACAAGTGCTGAGTAAATAAATGTACTAGGCCCAGTGATAAGTGCTTTATAATCTCATTATGTTGTGATAACAACCTGTTTGAAAGATACCAACTTTTAGTTTTGTTCATTTTTTTCTATTGTAGTTTGCTTTCTATTTTATTGAATTCTTATTTCCCTACTTGTACTTTTGAGTTCAATTTGCTGTTCTTTTTCTAGGTTTTTGAGATGGAAACTTAGATTATTGATTTTCAATCTTTTTATTTTATATTTAGAAATATAAATTTGCTTCAAAGTATTGCTTTAGCTGCATCTTATTAGTTGTGAAATGTTTCAGTTTTGTTAGTTCAGTTCAAAATATTTTCTAATTTACCTGATGATTTCTTCTTTGGCCCATAGGTCATTTAAGGTGTGTTGCTTATATTTTGTTAACATTTGGGCATTTTCTAGTTATTTTTCTATTATTTGTTTCTAGTTAGATTCCACATACCTCTATATAATTTTAGACCCTAAAAATTTGATGAAACCCTATCCAGTATATAGTATATTTTTGTAAATGTTCTGTATGTACTTGAAAAGAATATTTTTTCTTCAGTTGTTGGGCATAATGTTCTGTGCATGTCAGGTTTAGTTGGTTAATTGTGTTGTTCAAATTTTGTACATCTTTATTGAATTTTTTGTCTGCTTATTGTCAGTTGTTGAGAGGTGTGTTGAAGTTGCTAATCATGTTTGTGGGTGTGTATTTTCTATTCTGTCTGCGTTTGCTTTACATATGGAAGGTATAAATTTAGAATATGTGTAAATTGCATATAAATTTAAAATTATCTTCTTTTGTAATGGTATTCTTTTTGTCCTTGAAGCAGATCTTTGGCTTTTATTAGTCTGAAAACTGCTTAATTTCACTTTCAGTTTTGTGTGTTTTTTTTTGTGACTGACCAGTATGGGGATCCCAACTGTGTGATCTTGGCGTTATAAGGTGATGCTCTAACCATCTGAACAAATCAGCCAGCCCTCACTTTCAGTTTTGAAGAATATCTTTAGTAGGTATAGAATTCCATGTTGGCATTTTTTTTTCTTTTGGCCCTTTAAATATGTCATTCCATTATCTACTGGACTCTGTAATGTCTGTTGAAAATTTGGCTATCAGTATTATTGTTGGTTCTTTTAAGGGAGGGGTCAGCAAACTGTTACCTGTTACATAAAATTTTATTAGAACATAGACATGCCCGTTTGTTGATGTATTGTCACTAGTTGCTTTCATGCTGTAGTGGCAGAGTTGAGTAGTTATATTAGAGATGGTATGGCCAGTAAAGCATAAAATATTTACTAAAGCCTAAAATATTTGCGTCTGGTCCTTTATAGAAAAGGTTTGATGACCCATCTTAAGGTAATGTCTTTATTTTCTGGATTCTTTTAAGATTTTTCTCATTGTCTTTGGTTTTTATCGGTTTGACTTTTCTATGCCCAGTGTAGTTTTTTGTTTTAGATTTTAAAATATGTGAGTTTATGTCTTTCTTCAGTTTGGAACAATCCTTTTTACCTCCTGAAATACTGCATTTGTTCCATTCTTTCTCTCTCTGCTCCTTTTGGGACTCTAATTAGAGTATGTTAGATATTTTAACTGTATCTTATATGTCTCTGATGCTCTGTTCTGTTTTTTCCATTCTTTTATTTCTCTGTGCTTCAAGTCGTATATTTTCTCTTGACCTGCCTTCAAGTTTAATAATCCTGTTTTCTGCTATTTCTACTCTGCTCATCTATCTAATGAGTTCTTAATTTCAGATACCACATTTTTTAGTTTTGAATGACCTTTTGATTGTCTTGTATAGATTCTACTTCTTGCTGACATTCTCTGTTCTTTCATCTGTTTTGTCCATCTTTTTCTATATTTACCTGACAATATTAATTGTAATTATTTTAAAGTCCCTGTCTGATAATTCTAGTATCTGAGTCACCTGTGGGTCTCTTTCTTTTCTTTTCTCTTCTTTCTCTTTCTTTCTTTCATTTCTTCCTGTTTTTAGCATGTCTTGTAAGTTTTTATTACATGCTAAGTATTAGAATAAAAAAATTGATGAGGCTGTGGATGATATCTTCTTTCAAAGAGGGTTGGTGATTTTTTTTGACAGGCAAATAGAGTATAAGCAAGTCACTTTGATCTTGTTGAAGCTCACTTTTAGTTTTTTAAGGTCTTGTCTATTTGAGTTTTTCTTACACTCTTAGGGCATCATTCTTATTTCCTCTTTGTGGCCCTTCTGTAGTCTTAACAGAAAGTGCTGGGTATTTACCAAGGTGGTCTCTCCTTAGGAAAGAGTTAAATTCTAGCTTCTGTTCCCAGCAATGTGTGGTTGCTGAAATTTTTGCTCAGGTATCTAGCTTCCCAACTGCTCTTTTCTGCTGGGTTTCCTGGAATCTTGCCCTGTGAAATGTAGCCAACTACTTGAAGGGAGTTTGTACACAGGTTTTTGTGCACCTTTTCACTGATTCCCTTCTCTGTGATTTTGCCCTGAAAAGTTCCCATCACTCTGGGAGCTCTGAACTTCAACATGTCTCCTCAGTCTGTTAAGACTGAGATTTCTCCTTGGACTCTGTTCTCCCACGTGGCAATTTGGGAAATAAACTCAGGGAAAAAGGTGGTATGAATGAGGAGCTCACTTTGTGTGCGTCTCTTCTTTCAACGATTGAGGCCCCTTAAGTCCTGCCTGCATTGATTGATCTGGAGTACCTTTGGAAAGTTATTTTATAAAAATATATTCCAGCTTTTAAAGTTATTTTCTGTGCCAGGTTTAGTCTTTTACAAGTCACAGTGTCATGGACAGATATGGAAGTCCCTACAGTGTATTCTGAACACAGCAGCCAAAATGATCCTGTTAAATATATTAGATTATGACTCTCCTCTGTTCGAACCCCCCAGTAGTTCCCTATTTCATTCAGAGTAAGCACCAATGCCTTTAGAATTATTTAACCTTCTTACATTGTCACTATCACCCGGAGTGTGACCTCACCTCTTTGCAAATATCTGCATGGCTAACTGCATATCTTTGAGCTGCATCTTTGTTCGGACATCTCTTTCTTAGCTTACTATAACCACCCTATTTAAAATTGCCTCCTCTGTTCTCATTTGCATTCTCTCTCTACTTTCCCCTCATATCACCTCATGACTTATAATTTACTTATTTATTATGTTTATTGTTTCTTTTACTTATTAGAATGGGATCTCTGCAAGGGCAAGGGCTTTTTGTCCTTCTGTTCATTGGTGTGTGACAAATGAAAATGGAGAACCAGATGAGAATAGAGTTACAGAATCTAAGGGAGGAGGGAATTTCAAGATGGAAGAGTAATGGTCAGTTGTTTCAAATGTGGAGGAATAGTTTAAAAGTATGCACTATATTTTACACTGGATTTTTAAATTAGGAGGCTATTTGTTTGTTATGCTGTGTGAGAGAAGTTTTAATGAGGAGTAAGAGAGAAAAGAACATTTCCAGGGGTTGATGAAGTGGCTATAGAAAATTACAGACTTTTCCCTTTTTAATCTTGTGAACAGTATAGGAGGAAATGTTCATATTTACTTGGATAATATATGTTTCCTTCTTTTAGAGAGTTAATAGATGGGTGAGTAGGTGGTTAAAGACACTAGCAATAGTAGCTGGAGTTTTAAAATTTTTACTCATTCTTCGATTTATTAAGTGAATGCTTCGTGCCAAAACCTATACAAGGTTCTGACCATCCAAGGAAAGTATAGGCCCTAACTGAACTGAAAGCATTACTAAACCTTAACGTTGTGCACAAAAGTTTATCTTGAAGGCCAGTCCATTTTGCTATGTAGCACTAGAAAAAAGTAAATTAGGATTCTGGTTCCCGTCTTTTTCTTGCATATACACTTGTGCTTGCAGCATACCACTTGGAGTTGTAGCTTAAAGTCTAAAGAGGTGTTCATATTTTAGAATTTTTTGGCAGAGCTTTGAAAAGGTCCAACCCTCCCCTCCCCAAAGATTTTGATACATCCTTTTTGGGGATGTACCTCTGATTGGAAATTGTTATTCTTCACTGCTTTTCCCAATTCATCATTCCTGGATTTAGGTTTCAGGTGTTGCTTTCTATGGTACACAAATTTTGGTGGGCATTTTGAGGAAAAAGAAGGATACTGTGTAGTGTAGTGCAGTGTTCTCAAACTGGTGAAGGAGATTTTTTTTTCTTTTACATTTCCAGTTCATTATGGATGAATACTTATATAAGATACAGTAAAAAAAAAAAAAATCACTAGAAAAATGAGATGAAAAAAGTATACAAAATACAAACCCCAGTATTTAATTAATTCAGTAAACAATGTCAAATTGCTCTGTCAAGTTTCTAAATGTGCTTACTCTGAATTTCTGTATGTATCTCCTCATGGGTTAGTAACAAAAGTTTGTGAATTGGTAATGATTCTTGGACCAGACTTCCTCGAATCACACCTTGAGTAGCACTGATATATAGTGTACATAGTCTTAATTTTTCTCTTAATTTATGTTGCTTTTAAAAGGAATAGAGGTTTTAATGAATAATGGATAATAGTTTTATAAAAAGAGGTAATTTATACTATGTAAAAGTTGTAACATCTCCTAAGTTCTTATATGTAACTTGTGAAATTCTGCTTTTTGATTTTAGTTACTAGTTTATTCTGGTGCTGAAATGAGTGACTTTCCTAGTAATAGCAAGATTTGTTTTAACCTTCCAGTTATATATTCTCTGTTCCTTGAAATTTAAAACAGGCATATTTTTAACATTAATGGAAAAGTTATACCATTTAACACCACAAGATGTCACTTATGTAAAAATAAAGTTGGTGTCCTAATACTCAAAGCTAGAGAGCCACAGGTAACTAGGTAAATGAAGAATTAGGTAAATTACAAACACAAAAAAATTTGAAACAATGTTGGTTTTCAGCAAAGAGTCAAGGAAAATATTACTAATTTAGCATTATTTTGACTGAACTATTTTGATGTTTAGCAAAAAGATTTTCTTAAGATTTAGGTAGTAATACGTATTAATGGGTCAGTATTTGAATCCACATAATGGAGGAGGTAGACCTAAAGTGACTCAATGGAAGTGAATATATTTTGAGGGTAAACTAGGTGTTTTGGTATTAACTTTCCTAAATCTTTACTGTTTGGGTGATAAGCAAAGAGGAATTTGGAAAGAAATGTGTAATTTATGGCAGAATTTTCAATAGGTCTTTCTCACATACATGTGAAAAGTTGAATATTACATCAATTTGAAGCAGTACCTAGGATTTTTCTTGCCTCTTTTCTCTGAACCTCAAAGTTCTTAGCTCTCTGCCCATGTTAACACAGAATATATTTGTATTTATTGTTGAAGACTAGCTTTTCTGTTAAACACAAAGAGTGAAACCTTTGACTTTAATATCAGGATCCTGTTTTCTTGTTTTTAGTTTGAGGGAGCAGGTCAGGACCTCAAGGTGGTTGGGAAAGGAACTCTGGCAACTTGGGCTTAAGATGAATGAACTGAGTTTCCATTAGGCCATAAATAAGATTTCTCTGGGTTAAGGTTGGGGTGTCCTAAAAGTTGACACTTCATTCCTCTTCGTTGCACACTTTGCCAGATAACACTGGTGGAGGAGAATGGTGGAACACTCTTGGGGAGAAGAAAAGGGAAATTAGCAGAAGAAAATTATTTTCCTCCCTTTTTGGCTTGTATGTACGTGATCACATTTCTTTATTTAGTTCCTATCTAATTACTCCCGCTTTTTTTCTTTCTTATCCCCAGTAAGATTTTTAAGGTTCTTTTAGATTTAGGTTTTTTGTTTATGAAAGTAAACATAGTCATTAAGAAGAATAGGAAAATAGCAAAAAAGTAGAAGAAAAAAAATAAAGTCACTTATGTGGTTCTGTTAATTTTTCTCTTTTTTCTGTTACCTGTGCAGTGTGAAAGGGCTTGAGAAATTTTAAGAAGGGATTCTAAATTCATTATGGTAAACATTTATAGTATATTTCATAATTGTATATCCTCAGAGACAGTTTGTATATATTGCTGTCTCTACGATTTATTTATTTTCTAGCTGTATTTTTAATTAGAGAAAGGTCATTGTTTTAATTATTTAATTACTTTTTGTCTTTCATTAGTGGTCTCCAATGCATTTAATTTTATGAGCTGTTTGGAAAGTAAGAGTAATTTTTTTCTATAATAAATTTTATTGCCTCTGTTCTTTTTGAAAAAAATTTGCTTAGCTTTTTTTTTTTTTTTTTTTTTTACTGCAATGACAGTTTGTAACATTTCACTCCTGTAGTAGTTTGGTAGGGTTGCCATAACAAAATGCCACAGACTTGATGGTTTAATCAATAGAAATTTATTTTCTCACAATTCTATACACTAGAAGTCCAAGTTCAAGGTGTTGGTAGGTTTGTTTTTTTCTGAGGCCTGTCTCCCTGGCTTGCAGATGGCCACCTTCTTGCTGCAGTTACTTAACATTGCCCACAGTGCTATTTCTAATTCTTATGAAAATGATATCTTTTAAGTGGTTTAATGTAAAAATCCCAGTATGGAATTTTTTTTTCTTCTCTTTTATTATAGGAATGAAGACCTAAAACAGATGTTGGAGAGCAACAAAGATTCTGCTAAATTGGATGCTATGAAACGGATTGTTGGGGTAGGTAAAATACTAGATTATGTTGATTTTTGGAAAGTGGACAAGTACTGATATATTACATTAAATATATATTAAATATCAAATCTAACATCTCATTTGCCCATTAATATTAAGTAACTTAGAATTTCCTGCCTAAAAATGTTAAGGAAGGAAGTATTAAAGTGTCAAAAGTCAAGAAACTTGGGTTCTAATTTCATCTTTTTTCTGCTTCAATTTTCTTATCTCTAATATCAAGATATTTCTCCTCTGAGATAGAGGGAGTTAAACATTTTGAAGACAAAATAAGATGATATACAACCCTATTTTGACTTCCTACAAAGAGGCATACTAAAGTGTTTCTTGTCATTTCATGACCTAAAAATTGTGTGCATACTTTCCTCTTTTTCAAATTGCATTACTACGAGTAGAAACACTTCATTCAGTTTAGTAGCCTAGAACTTCTAATACATATTAATAAATTTAAGAGCATTCACCAGTTTTCAGTTGTAATGCAAAACATAAGCAATTGATTAATAGTTACAGAGGAGTTCTATTGTCAGAGAGCTAAAGATAATACAGTTACTAATTATACATACCATTGTTAACAAAATATTTTTGTAATTTGTGTTGCACTTTCTATTTTTTCATTTGATTTTTCACATTCATAGGGAAAAACTGGCTTAATTCCAGTGGATGTCTGATGCCAAAGAGTTCTGGTTTTGTTACAGTGGAATGAAATTCACCAATTTATTTTTCTTATTACTCGTATGATTTTTTATTATCACCATTGCTGATTTTATTTAAAAAATGTAATGTATTTGCATAATTTCACAAACTCTGTTGTTATAAGGTGACAGTACAGCTGAAATAGTGCTGTTTTCCAGCAGACAGTGCTACCATATCTATGATTTTTTATTATCACCATTGCTGATTTTATTTAAAAAATGTAATGTATTTGCATAATTTCACAAACTCTATTGTTATAAGGTGACAGTACAGCTGAAATAGTGCTGTTTTCCAGCAGACAGTGCTACCATATGATAGCTTGAAATTTCCTTTCTTTTCTTGATATATTAAAGTCCAAATCCCATTTATGAAAGCTGGTTATAGGTATCAATATGCTCTGTAAAAAAGTGAGGTGGTATGAAAATTAAATGTATGAAAGTCAAGGACTAGTTATATCTGTAGAACACCTATAAATGACTTGATCCTTGCTGTCAGGTTTATGTCGTTTGGCATTGTAGGGGAAAATTTGAGGGTTCTATTGTAAATTTTTCATTTGTATTGCTTTATACTTAATACTGTTTATGGACAGTCAGTTTTTGCTTTGCACAGTTTTTATACACATGAATTTCAATTACCACTGTATAGGTAAATAACACCAGTCCCCAACAATACAGTTCAAATTTCACTTACCTTAGGTTCACTTTCGTTAATTGAGTAATTATATAATGAACAAAACTTTGCTGCCAGCACTTCAGTTCACAAACCACTATGTAAATTACACATGTGCATCATGATCAGTGAGCAGTGATGCCACCTCTTTCAAAATCTGTCAGTGATTGCTCACTGTACATCTGTTACTCAGTTTATGCACAGACAACAAAGTATTGTTGTGCTGCCTCCTTGATTCCCAGTGAGAAATGCATGTGATATTTTATAAAAATGGATTATTGAAAGGGATTTGGTCAATAAAAATGAAAGTGCAGCAAAAAACGAAAAGCGATAGTGCTGGAAATAAAATTCAGATAGAAAATACATGGAGTTAGAAATAGTTGACTGGAGGGCTGGCCCGGTGGCGCACTGGAGAGTGCGCCGCTTGGGAGCGCGGCGGCACTCCCGCCGAGGGTTCGGATCCCATGTGGAGACCGGTTCCTGCTCACTGGCTGAGCGCGGTGCGGGCGCAACACTGAGGGTTGCGATCCCGTTACCGGTCAAAAAAAAAAAAAAAAAAAAAAAAAAATAGTTGACTGGAAATATTGACGCTACCAGTTTTTGAGACTCTAAGTATGTACTGGAGGAACTTAGTAAAAGTGAGCTTATCAGCATAAATGAGGAAAGTGGTTTTGACGAAAAGGATGAAGATGTCTCAGAGGAAGTGATACTTGCAGAAAACTTCACATTAATTAAAGGAACTCTAGGAGGTAATTGATAGAATTGAAAGTGCAAAGGATAAAATGTTGGGAGCTGATTCAAACTTATAAAGAAGCATGGTAATTGCCAAGAAAAGATGGTTGCTCAGTATCATAACTTAAGTGTTGAGCAGGAGGCAAACCCTGTTCAAACTACTCTTGATAAGTTAATTCTCAATATTTCTAATGTTTTAAATTATAGTGTACTGAATGAATACTTATTTTACTATTTTTTCATTTTCCTATACATTTATAACTGGCGGTAAGAGTTATTAATCTCTTTATCTTGTTTTTAGTTTGAGAGAGCAGGTCAGGACAAAATTTGTGTCAAAAATTTTAAAGGTCACAGGATCAATTGTAATATTTCCAGTGGACTATTAAGATTGCTTTGTGTGGTTTCAGCCTGCATTCCTGCAGGACGTAGTCCTGTACTACCATTCAGAGCAGGGACTGCCCTTAATTATTTCTTTAAATTTTGCTTCCTACATCCCATTAAGATAATTTATTTAACTCAAACCTGTAATACTATTGGAATTCTTGATTCAGAGGGGGGAAAAGTATGTTAAACAGTCTTTGGATAAAATTTTAAAAATCTGAAAATGTGGTGGTTTTCTCTATATTCTTAAACTGAGGAAGAAATAAAAATCCATGCTCTCATAATCTGGACTACTGAACTATCATAAATATAATTTAAAGAAATGTAGTTTTCTCTATATTCTTCTCAAACTGATGAAGAAATAAAAATCTGTACTGTCATAATCTGGACTATTGAACTATCATAAATATAATTTAAATGTAAAGAAATCTAAATGTGCCTAATAGTTGCCTAATACATGCCTAATAGTTACCAACTGTCTCTTATTAGAAAGTTGTATAAATGTACATTTTGAACTTGATTTTTATTAGAAAATGATTAGTAATTTAAATTATTATATAAAAATGATGTAAATATCACTTATTATACAAGTGATATAAATATGTATTCATACATTTTCAAATAATGTTGAAGTATAAAAAGTAAAAGTTTCATCTTCCAAATAAGCTTTAGAATCAGATAATCAACTTCTATTAAAAATTGTTTTTGGGGCCGGCCCGGTGGCGCACTGCTACGGTGCTCTGCTTGGGAGTGTGGCGGCGCTCCCGCCGAGGGTTCGGATCCCACATACAGACCGGTTCCCGCTCACTGGCTGAGCGAGGTGCGGGCGCAACACCGAGGTTTGCGATCCCGTTGCCGGTCCCGGTCCAGTGTGGGTGCGACACTGAGGGTTGCGATCCGTTGCCGGATACGAAAAAAGGAAAAAAAAAAAAAATTGTTTTTGGATTTTGATTAGGATAATATAGAATTTATATGTTCCCTCCTACGAAAAAAGGAAAAAAAAAAAAATTGTTTTTGGATTTTGATTAGGATAATATAGAATTTATATGTTCCCTCCTTTCTTCCCTCCCTTCCTCCCTTCCTGTCTTTCAGTAGTGTTGTTTTATAGTTTGCATCATAGAGGTCTTGAGCATTCCTTGTTAGATTGATTCTTGTGTGTTTTTTTAACTCTTGGTTGCTATTGTGAATGGTCTCCCTCATTTTATTTTTGAAATTAATTACTACTTGTGTATAGGAAAACTGCTAACGTTTCTGTGTTCTTTTATTTGGCCTCCTCAGTGAACTCTGTTTTTAGCTCTGTCAGTTTTTCAGTTCCTTTTCTTGAAATTTTTGGCTAGAAAATGACATCACCTGGAAGTTAGGATAGATTTATATTTTCTTTTCAAATATTTATATCTCTTATTTATTTTTCTTATGTCTTTGCTGTACCATGATGTTGAATAGTGGGGATGTTGGAAGGCATCGCTGTCTTGTTTCTGATTTTATTGGAAATATGTCTAATGTTTTACTCTTGGAAATAATGTTTCCTTAAAGAATTCAAGTAGGTATATTTCTGGGTTGGTCTGTAGTTTTCTCCTTGTCCTTTGGTGGGGTTTTTGATAAAGGTTCAGCTAAATTCATAGAATGAGTTGTTATCTAAGCTATCTTGGCCTACTTCAAGGTTGCAAAGATCCACCCCACCCCCACCCCCGTTTTCTGTTTTTAGCTTTTAGATTCAGGTCTAGGATCCATTTTGCATTAACTTTTATGTGTTGTGTGAGGCAAGAGTCAAGGTTTTGTTTTTTCACACATGTATATCTGATTTTGCTCACACTATTTGTTTAAAAAGCCATTCTTTCTCTACTGATTTTCAACCTTCAATGGAAATCAGTTTACCATATATGTATGGGTCTACATCTGAACTCTCTCTTCTGGTACACTGATTTTTATAGCTGTTGTTTCACAAGTACCTCTCTCTTGATTTCTGTAGCTTTAAAGTAAACTATCATATGTCCTCTAATCCCAACATTGTTTTATTTATTCTGTATCCTTTGTGTTTCCATATAAATTTTAAAATTGACTTGTCTGTTTCTGCAAAAAAAAAACCTACTGGGATATTGATTGAAATTGCATTGAATTTGTGATCAATTTTGGGAGAATTGGCATTTTAACAGTACTTAGTCTTATGACCCATGATCACGATTCTTTCTTTTTTCTTATTTAGATCTTTAATTTCTCTCAGCAGTGTATTGCAGTTTTTAGTGTTAAATTTTAAGTTCTGTTGTTTTGTTAATATTTTCCCTAAATATTTTGTATGCTATTAAATTACATATTTTTATTTATTTAAAAAAATTTATTTAGTTTTTGGTGGCTGGCTGGCATAGGCATTGAACCCTGGACCTTGGTGTTACCAGCACTGATGATATTTTTAAATCTCAGTTTTCAACTAGCAACTGTTGCTGGCTAGTTCACTATTTTATTAAATAAGTTATTCTGCTTGAAATTTTTTTCCAGTGAGCTATTATAACAATCATTTTTCCTCCTTTACTTTTGTTTAGTTTTTTATTTGCTTTCTAATTACCATGGTATTTCTACATGGAAAATCTTAATATCATTTAAAAAATTTTATGGTCCTATGTTTATGTGTGTCTATGTTTATGTGTATTTTCTGTTATTCAAGGGCGGATGTTTAATGTCTTTCTCAGATTAGTTCACTTATCTTTGTAATTATGGGATAATGAATAAATTTGAATCTTCTTTGATAGTTGAGACTTTAAAAATTCCTAGAGTTATTGATATGTATTACTTCACATCCATATAGAACATTAAACATAATTTCAAAGTTCCAGATATTTTGGTAAAATAAAAACAAACAAAAAACAAATACAGGGCCGGCCCGGTGGCGCACTGCTACAGTGCGCCGCTTGGGAGCGTGGTGGCACTCCCGCCGAGGGTTCGGATCCCACATGCAGACCGGTTCCCGCTCACTGGCTGAGCGAGGGGTGGGAGCAACACCGAGGGGTGCGATTCCGTTGCTGGTCCCGGTCCGGTATGGGCGCGACACTGAGGGTTGCGATCCGTTGCCGGACACGAAAAAAGACAAAAAAAAGGAAAAAAAACCAAAAACCAAAAAACAAATACAAATCATACATTATCGTTGTAGAAAAAAATGGAAAAAGTCCATATAAGAAGAAGAAACTAACAGCATAATAATTTTTACTGTTTTGAGTTGATATTTATAATAAATAGTTTGGTCTAAATCATTCTAGATTGATTGCCCATCCCTTGCTTTCTCCCTTTCTTCCTTTAACAAAAAATTCTTTAGTTCTTTGTGTGTTTTTCTGTGGTGTTGTTATGCATCAGGACCAGTTCCTGGTTTGTAGGCTTGGGATTTTACTGGCAATGTAACATCTATAGAACCTTAGTGTGTTTTCTATTTGTTTTGCTCTAGTGTACTCTCTGGAATACAAATCAAAGGGTTGTTTGCTTTCTATTTCCCCATTTATTCTTGGCTACTGATTCTTAACAGTTGCAACTGGATCTGGAAACCTGTAGAATCTCCCTCCCCTCCTTTTGTTACCTGTAACTTAACCAGTAGTTATTTATAAATTAAAAATTCTGAATTTTCTCCTCATCTTTACTATTGCTGTGAAGAATAACCAGTTGAATGTAAGAAATTAAGCTCCATTTCTCTTTTTCAGCCCTGAGTTTAAAAATTAGTGTGGGGCCGAGCCTGTGGCGTACTGGGAGAGTGCAGTCCTGGGAGTGCAGCAGCACTCCCGCCGCGGGTTCGCAAGAGTGTGGTGCTGATAACACCACGTTCTGGGGTCCTCGTTCTGTATGGGCCAGCCACCAAAAAAATAAAATAAATAAAATAATAATAGTGATACAAAATACAGTGGAATTCTCAAGAGTCAGAGAAATTAAATGCCAGCATACAATGGGCCAACATCTTTAAGGTGCTTACAGGAAAACCAAATGAAAAGTCAAAACCAAAAATTCAGTGTCTAGTCAAAATGCCTTTAAAAAGGAAGGTATATTGGGCCACCCCCGTGGCTCACTCGGGAGAGTGCGGCGCTCCCGCCGCGGGTTCGGATTTTATATAGGGATGACCAGTGTGCTCACAGCATTCACTGGCTGAGCGCAGTGCGGCCGGTCTCAAAAAGGACAAAAAAAAATTAGTGTGAATTTTTGGATCTAGATTATCATTCAATATTTTAAAAATAACATGAGCAACATACAAAAATCAGTCATTTTAATACACCACATTAATGGAATGAAAGGGGAAAATAAGTGATCATTTTAATATGTGTAGGAAAAGCATTTGACAAAATTCAACACCCTTTCATGATAAAAACATTTCACAAACCCAGAACCAAAGGAAACTACCTAAACGGATTAAAGGTCATGTGTGAAAAACACAAAGGTAACATCATATGCAATGATGAAAAACTGAAATCTTTTATGCTAAGATCAGGAATAAGACAAAGATGTCTGTGTTTGACACCCTTATACAACACAGTATTGGAAATTTTAGAGCAATGAGGCAATAAAAAGAAAAGGCATCCAAGTTGTAAATGGAGAAGTAAAGTTATGTTTGTTCACAGATAACATTGTCTTATATATGGATAACCCTAAAGATTCCACTACTGGCAACAAAAAACCTGTTAGAACTGCTACACTGATTTAGCAAAGTTCCAGGATAAAAGTCAACACACAAAAATCAGTTACATTTTTATATACTAACAATGAACAGTCTGAGAAGGAAATTAAGAAAATAATTCCATTTATAATAGTATTGAAAATAATAAAATACTTAGGAAGAAACTTAACCAAGAAGATGAAAGACATGTACTCTGAAACATTACTGAAAAAAATTAAGGAAGACACAAATAAATGGAAAGACAGCTTATTAGAGGAGCAGATTATTTGAGAAAGACTAGATATACAAGAGAAGAAATATGAGAAATATGTCTAATTCATATTCTTAATGAGATTTGAGGGGACATGGCATTTTTTGGAAGAACAACAACTTTGGACTAGGGAAAAAAGCTTTCAAATAAAATGTCATTACCAAATTTAAAAATATAATGGGAGAAAGTAGGATAGTACCAAAAATTCTAAATCTAATTATAATGTCAGCTCAAAAAGTTTTCCCAGAAATCAGAAGAAAGGAGAGATCAATTTGACAGGTGAGAAGACAGAGACATGAAGGATGGATCCAAAAAAATGTAATATACACATAATAGAAATGACAAGAGAACAGAGGCAGACAGGAAAAAGAGAAAATAAATAGGAAAATAATAGATTGTAACTGTATTAGTCAATTTTTGTTGCTTATAACAAAATACTTAAAACTGGGTGATTTATAAAGAAAATGCAATTTATTGCTTACAGTTTCTGAAGCTGGGAATTCCAAAGTCCATCTGGTGCTGGCAACAGTGACCCATGGGTCTCACATTGCAAGATGGTGGAAGCAGAGAGAGCAGAGCAGAGAGAGAGAAAGGCAGATTCTCCTTCTTTTAAAGCCTTCAGAACCACACCACTGACCACCATTTTTAATCCATTCACTACTGCACGGTCCTACAATCCAACCTCTTCAAGGCTCCACCTTTCAATTACCGTAATAGGATTTCCCACCCTCTTAACAGTCACAGTGGAGGCTAATTTTCTAATACATAAAACTTGGGGGACACAATTCAAGCTTCAGGGAGTTTTGGGGGGACATAATTCAATCCACTACAGTAACTTATGGGTAGATAGTTGTTTTGTAAAATATCATCTTAAGTGAACCACACCATGCAGAAATTTGTTGCAATTTCTTGTGGATAGTACCATATCTGAAATAAAAAATATACTGGATTGACTCAATAGCACAATGTAGATGACAGAAGAAAGAGTGAGAAGTTGAGGACAGATTATTAAAAATCAGTTAATTTGGGCCGGCCCGGTGGCACACTTGGTAGAGTGCGGCGCTTGGGAGCGCGGCGGTGCGCCCACCGAGGGTTTGGATCCCATATAGAGACTGGTCCACTCACTGGTTGAGCGCAGTAAATAAATAAATAAATAAATAAAAATAAAAACCCAGTAGAACTGAAAGGAAATATAGACAGATTCACAATTACAGTTGGAGACTTCAATACCTTTCTCTTAAAAAATCCATAGAATGGGGAGATAGAAAACCAGTAAGGATGTTGAAGACTAGAATAATGTTATCAACTAATGTGACCTAATTGACATTTATAGAGCACTGTACCCGATAGTAGCAGCACATGCATTCTTTTTACATGCAAGAAAGACTGTGTGTTGGGCCATAAAATCAATTTTAACAAATTTAAAAGAATCAAAATCATATAAAGTATGTTATTTGACCATAATGGAATTAAACTAAAACCAGTCATTGAAAGAGGTCAAGAAATGCCTTAAATATTTGAAGATTATAACTCAAACTTCTAAATAATCCAGTAGTTCAAAAAAAAGTCACAAGGAAATGAAAATCCATGTATCAACATTTGAGGGATTCAGGTAAAGTAGTGCTTACAAGGAAATTTATAGCAGTAAAAGCTTACATTTGAAAAGAAAAATTTTCAATCAGTGATCTAAGCATCTACTTTAACATAGTAGAAATAGAAGAGCAAATTAAACCCACAACCTAAGGATAGGAGTTTTAAAGGTAGAATAGAAATCAGTGAAATTAGGTACAAAAGAACAGTAGAGTAAAACTGGTGAAGTTAAAAGCTGGTGCTTAGAAGAGATTGATAAAATTGATAAACCTGTAGACAGAGTGACCAAGAAAAAAAGAGGACAAATAATCATCAGGAATGTAAGAGGGGACATTACTACAGACCGTGTTGACATTAAAACGATAATTAGGGGGCCGGCCCGGTGGCGCACTGCTACAGTGCGCCGCTTGGGAGCGCGGTGGCGCTCCCGCCGAGGGTTCGGATCCCACATACGGACCGGTTCCCGCTCACTGGCTGAGCGAGGTATGGGAGCAACGCCGAGGGTTGCGATCCCGTTGCCGGTCCCGGTCCAGTACGGGCGCGACACTGAGGGTTGCGATCCGTTGCCGGACACGAAAAAAGACAAAAAGGAAAAAAAAAAACGATAATTAGGGACTATTTCAGGCATCTTTATATCCATAAATTTGACAACTGTTGAAGTGGACAAAGTCCTTGAATGACAAGTTATAAAGTTCACTCAAGAAGGAATAGATTACCTGAATAGTCCTATATCCATTAAAATAATTGAATTTCTCATTAAAAATTCTTCGAACATAGAAAACTCCTATTCTACACATTCTCTTAGAAAATAGAATGTTAGAAAACATTTCTGAATTCAATTTATGAGCTCAGTATTATCCTGATATGAAAACTAGACATAAGCATTATAGGAAAATTAAACTGCATCCATATCCCTCATGAACATAGAGGATTGGAGGGAGGACAAATCAATTAAATCTCCCAAACTACAAGACTATTGGGCTAAACCTATGGGAGGTGGAACATTGTTGTTGAGGCTGAGGCCACCAAAGGTCAAAGAATGAAAACCAAGTAAAAGTCATGTTATAAATTACAGAACAAGTATCAGAAATTGGTCACTCTTTCAATTAAATGTGGGCAACTAGTGAATGTTTTTTGGAGAGCTCTGGAATTCTATCCCTACCTTCAGTAGGAGTTGTCTTAGAGCCTGAGAGAGTTTAGAACTACAAGTGACCTTGTGCCACTTCCTCAACTTCTGCCCAGTTAGCTACCTAAACATGACTCGCTTTTTGCCTGAGAATCTGTCTTCCCTTCTCACCTTTTATCTCGAGTCACTGCAGCTTTTTCAAATAGAAGGAACTTCAACCAGATAAACATAAAAAGGAAATATTTCCTTAGGCTTTCCACCTATATAACTTACTTTCCCCACAGGGTCCAAATGTGGCTTCCCTCAGTTCCTGTGTTCCCCATTCTGGGGAAAGGAATTCAAGGGGACCAAGAACAGGGTTTTACCTAAAGTAGAAGGGAGAAGGGGTGGGAGAAATATGTTACCTAAGAATATAAGGAGGAGCACTGGGAAAGACTGCTCCATTTCAAACTAAGCTTCTGGGAATCTTAGAGTTTCTTTGCTGTTTCTTCTTATTTCCATAACTTCCACATTTAGGATTATACCATGTCTTGTCCCACTGTAGTGACCTCATCCCTTTCCAAGTGCATATTGTCAACCAGACTCTCTCTTGTATTCTCCTGTAGTCTCCATTCTTACATATACACCTGCCTTTTCAACATGTCCAAAACCAAACTCTTGGTTCCTCATCTCCCAAAAAACCCTGCTTCTTCCACAGTCTTTCTCATCGTAGTAAACGGTAATTTCCTTCTTCCAGTCATTTATTTGTCATCCTTAATTCCTGTTTTTCTCTCTTAACCCATGTATAGTCTATCGGCAGAATAAATCCAAAGTCTAGCCCCTTCTCACTTCTCTCACCATCTCTGCCCTGGATAAATCACAGTAGCCTCCTAACTGTTTTCCATATCTCGTGGTCAATTTTTTATACTGTGACTGGAAAGATACTTTTAAAATTTGAGTCTGATGATATCTGTTCTCTGCTCAAAACTCTCCAGTGGTCTCCCATTTTACTCAGAATAAAAGCCAGCTCCTTTTACAATGATTTATACATCTCTGACCTTGTCTCCTACTGTTTTTCCCCCTCACTTACTCTAGTCTGGTTACCCTGGCCTCCTGTTCCTGGAACATACCATGCCTAAAGCACTATTTCCCTAGCTAGTCATATGGTTCCCCTTCTCTCTTCCCTCTGGTCTTGCTAAAAGAAAGACCTTTTCTGACCACCTGCTATAAAAGAGCAATTCCTACTTTTACCTCAGCTCTTTCCATTTCCTTTAAATTTTCTCCATAGTACTCTTTGTTACCACCTCACTTATACTCATTTGTTTATTGACCCTCACCCCCATTAGAAGGCAAGTGCCACATGGGTAAGGAATTTGTATTGTTCAAAGCTGTATCCCTAAGGCCTAGTGGGGTCCCTGGCGTAGAGTATTCTCTCAACAAATATTTGTTGATTGATTTTTGATTGAATTTGACTATGGGTTTTTTCCTCCCTTATATATTAACATCTTTTTGAGTAGCATTCTATAGAATAAAGTTGGGGTAGCCCTGGAATAGGGTATACTAGGATCTCTGACTTTAGGTAGTCATTGAATGACTTAATGGAAGGAGCCCTAGAGAGCATTTAATCCCCCTCTCTTCTTATTTTACAGATGAGGAAATTGAGAGAGGGAGGTGTACAAATCATACAAAGATGTTTTAGCTGCAGTATTTTGTTAACCTTCTGTAATGCTCAACAGGTTTCACAAAAATACACAAATCAAAAGAATGTTACAGGTAAGGAAATAGAACGTAAAAAGATTTACTTGTGTTAAAGAATATTTTAAAGCTATCATGTAGAAAGGCCTTATGAAAAATTTCTAAGTGAGATTATAATGCTTCACATATCACATAGTATTATTTATTTATTTATTTATTTTTGGCACCTGGCTGGTACAGGGATCCAAACCCTTGATCTTGGTGTTATCAGCACCATGATCTAGTTGAGCAAGCTAACCAGCCAGCCTTATCACATATCTTTTTATGTAACATTTGTTGAAAATTAATAAAGCTAATACTTTCTTTTTAAGGTGGTTTGTTAGATATGGTGTATAATTTCTAAATAATCCCTTTCCCCCAAATTATTCTGTAGTTTGAACTTCATTTTGTGGTTACCAAAGTCTAGACTATTAAAAGACATAAAGATATATTCTGGGAATGAGATAGAAGGAAATGGGAAGGAGATATAAAACTAAAATAAATGTAAATATAAGATAACACATAGGAAATTCCAAGTGCAAAGTAGAGATTAAAAAAACTCTAGAGGATGCTGCAGTTGCTGCCCCTACTGGTGCCGCCAGGCAGCCACCATTGTTGTGTGAGCAGCCCGCTGCCACTGGAACTATTGCTACCATGTGGGCAACCCTTCAAAGCCACCTCCATAATCAGCACTGCCACAAGGGCAGCCTGTTACCACAGCAGCAGCCACAGCAGTCATTTTGTCCCTGTTTGCAGATGACATGATTCTATATATAGAAAAGCCTAAAGACTCTCCAAAAAAGTAAAATCTTAGAGTTGATAAGCAATTTCAGGAAAGTTGCAGGATACAAAGTCAACATGTAGATATCAGTAGCATTTTCATGCTCCCAACAGTGAACTAGCAGAAAAAGAAATCAAGAAAACTAGCTCATTTACAATAGTTACCAAAAAAATAAAATACCTAGGAATCAATTTAACAAAGGAGGTGAAAGATCTCTACAAGGAGATCTACAGATCACTGTAGGAAGAAATTAAAGAGGACACAAAAAGATGGGAATACATTCCATGCTCTTGGATTGGAAGAATTAACATTGTGAAAATGTCCATACTACCCAAAGTAATCTGCAGATTCAATACAATCTTCATCAAAATACCAGTGACACTCTTCAAGAAATAGAAAAAACAATCTGACATTCATCTGGGACAACAAATGGCCCTGATTTGCCAAACCAATCCTGAGCAAAAGAAATAAAGCTGGAGACATAACATTATCTGACTTCAAATTATAATACAAAGCTATAATAACTAAAACAGTGTGGTACTGGCATAAAAACAAACCCTCGTACCAGTGGAGCAGAATAGAGAACTCAGAAGTCAACCCACAAACTTACAGCCAACTGATCTTTGACAAAGGCACCAAGAACACACATTGGGGAAAAGACTGCCTCTTCAATAAGTGGTGCTTTGAGAACTGGACATCCATAAGTAGAGGAATGAAATTAGACCTGTACATCTTGCCATATACCAAAATCAACTCAAAATCGATTAAAGACTTAAATATAAGACCAGAAACTACAAAACTCCTAAAAGAAAACATAGGGGAACACTTCAGGAAGTAGGGCTGGGGAAAGACTTTATGAATATGACCCCCAAAGCACAGGCAACAAAAGGAAAAATAAACAAATGGGATTATATCGAACTAAAAAGTTTCTGCACAGCAAAATAATTAACAATGAAAAGACAACCTACAGAGTTGGAGAAAATATTTGCAAACTACACATCCGACAGAGGATTGATATTTGGAATATACAAGGAACTCGAACAACTTAGCAGTAAAAAACCAAACAACTGATTAAAAAATGGGAAAGGAGCTGAATAGGCATTTCTCAAAGGAAGATGTACAAGTGGCCAACAGACACATGAAAAAATGCTCAACATCACTTAGCACCAGGGAAACACAAATCAAAACCACATTGACATATCATCTTACCCCAGTTAGACTGGCTGTTATCAAAAAGAGAATAACAAATGCTGGCAGGGATGCAGAGGAAGGGGAACCCTCCTACATTGTTGGTGGGACTGTAAATTAGTGCATTCCATTATGGAAAACAGTGTGGAGGTTCCTCAAACAACTACAGATAGAACTGCCATACAATTCAGCAGTTCCACTGCTGGGTATATACCCAAAGAAATGGAAGTCATCATGCTGAAGGGATACCTGCACCACTATGTTTATCACAGCTCTATTTAAAATAGTCAAGAGTTGGAACTAACCTAAATGTCCATCATTGGACTGGATGAGGAAAATGTAGTATATAATGGAATACTACTCTGCCATAAGAAATAATGAAATTCTGCTATTCGCAGCAACATGGATGGACTTAGGGAAAATTATATTTAGTGAAATAAGCCAGGCACAGAAAGAGAAATACCACATGTCCTCATTCATAAGTGGGACTAAAAATAAAAAGAAAAAGAAAGATATAACATAACAATAATACATTGAATTTTCAAAAGGAGAGAAGAGAGCTTGAGGTTATGAGAGGTGGGTAAGGGGAAGGAGGAGAGGGGGAAGGGAGGAATTGTTAAGGGGCCACAGAAATGATTACACTGTATAATGTTATAATGTGGATTATACTAATTACCCTGATTTGAGCATCACATATTACACAGAGGTAATGATATTCAACTCTGTACCCCACAGGTATGTACAATCAACTATATTGCAATAAAAATAATAATAAAAAAGACTTGCTATGAAAAAGAAAAAAAATTGAGAGGAAATTAGGGTTGGATGCCACAGTGGGCTAGGTGCTAGGAGATGGCTCTAGAAAGGGAGAATGTGTAGATTTGATGATATGTTAGATAGAAGGGTAAAAATTAGAAAAGTAAAAAAGAATTGGTTTGAAGCATGATATGAGCAAAGGCATAGAGGAGCCAGAGAATATTATAGGAGTGATTAAGATGTGTTTTCTTGGATATTAGCACTGTTGTGGAACATTAGGTCAAGGAGCTTAAGAAGGGATGTTAGTGTAAATTGTGAGAGTCTTTGAATATTAAGTGAAATAGTTTGGATTCTAGGCAGTCAGTAGCTTTTGAAATATTTGAGGATGGGCTGACATGTACAAAGTAGTATTTTAAGCATGTTAAACTGACAGTGATGTACATTATGGGTAGGAGGAGGAGACTGTTGGAAAAGTCCTTTGTGAGGTGATGTTGACCTATGGTAGGACAGTAGCAGTGAGAAGGTATTAACATGAGTGTATAAGAGGTAACAACATGACCTAGTTACTGTGTAGGTATGAGAAGAGACCAAGACAATTCTATGGTTTCTGGTATCTGGGGCATTAGAAGTAATAGGAAATTCTTGCATGAATGTTATTTTATCATGGAAAATGAGTTTGGTTTTAGACATAGCAAGTTTGGGATGAGGGAGACATCTAATAATGTTTAGTTAGAGATGTGGAACTTGGGCTCAGAATTTGGGCTAGAATTTTGGGGAATTGGTCCTCATACGTAGACGTGAGAGTCATGAGGTTGAATGCAATCTTAGGAGTTTCAGAGATTGTAGAACAGTGTGGCCTGAAAAGATGGTGGTGCACAGAACTTTAGTGGGCAGAGGAAGAGGGTTTAGTAAAAAGGAACTTTGAAAAGTGATGGTTGGAGAAGTAGGAGACCCTATGCAAAGAAAGCCAAAGGAGAAATAATTAGTTTATTCAGAGTAACATTTATCCCTTCCCTACCCTTTCCCGACCCATTGCAAATGCAGTACGTTTTTAATGTAAGGACTTGGAAAACAAAGCATAGCACAAATATTAAAAAAAGCATTTCCAACCCAATTAGCCAGAGAAAACTATTGTAAATATTTTCATATGTGTCTTAAATTACTATATATTTCTTTCTTAATTTGTCTATGTATTTGCATATTTATATTGATACACAAGACAGTTTTTCTTTGCTGCAGATAGTAGTATAAGTAAAATGATTTGAAAGAGTTTAGCTGTTAATTACATAGCTTATTTGTTGACACAATCTTCTAAATATTTATTGTATGTAGAATTTCCTAAAGTATGTATTTTATTTTCAAATTATTAATTTAAAAGAAGTTTCTGCCCTAATATTCCACTTTTATTTTTCAGATGATTGCAAAAGGGAAAAATGCTTCTGAACTGTTTCCTGCTGTTGTGAAGAATGTAGCCAGTAAAAATATTGAGGTATTGTTTTGATTCTTAATTTTTGTGATTCCTTTGTTGTAAAGATATCATATACTTTTCAGTTAGTTTGAAAGGCAACATAAGATATTTAAGTATCACTAGATTTTTGTTACAACTAATATATCCATAAACTTAAATGTAGGTAAAATAGAAGAAAAAGTAGACATACTACTAGTTTTGGGTCTTTGGTAGAGAATAAGAAAACCAAAATTAGAATTGATTCATCTAGGTAGAGGATGGTAACTTGTTGAATTTTCACCTATTTCTAGAGGCCAATGTAGTTTAAATTTTGTTCTAGGGACTTAATTTTAAGATAACATATGTCTAGTCAAAAGGCCTAGTCAAGTATATTCAGTCCTTGATGATTTGGGCTTTTTGGTATTTCTAGGACTAAGCCGAAGAATATTTCCCAAGTTTCTCAGACTACTCATGACATGTACTAAACACTCAGTACCTATATTTGGATTTATTGAATGAATGAACATGCCCCAGTAAAAAAGTGTTATCTATAAGCTGGACTGATGCAGTCCAGTACTAAATTTAACCAGCCCCCCTCCCAGGTCTGTATTATAAAAAACAGTATGGCTAATTGATAGAATTCTTCTCATTTCAAAGCTTTGAAACTTTTTTTTTCTCTTAAAAAATTTAAAACATGTTATTGCTACTCTATTTGGCCATTTTGTTGACAGATGATAAAAGAAATGAACATGGGTGTAAGTACTTTCTGTGAATTAACTTATTTAATTCCCACCCTGTGAGGTGTAGATGCTATTATAATTACGTATTAAGAAATATCCAGAATCTACACATGGTTTTTATTTCCTGTAAGTCCATGCATATGTACACTTATAGCTGTACTCTTCTTTCTCAGCATTTTCATTATTGATTAGCAGAGGACTTTGAAAGATGGAACGTCCAGCTGGAACTGTCCTTTTGTCAGTTGGAAATTGGGGTTTGATATTAAGCTTTGAGACTGAGGCTAGAGATTTAGGATTGAGAGCTATTTGCAGAGAGTTGAAGCTGTGGAAGTGAGTGATCTTAGTGAGAGAGGGGGTAGAGGCAAGGCAAGGAGAGAGCATTTATAGTCACCTGCATTAATGGTACCTGAGGGAGGTGAATCAGTGAAGGAATCAGTCCAGTGTTGTGTTATAGAAACTAGTGAGTGGAATGCTGGGGAGAGCTTGAGGAAGTTGAGGAATGGTCTTGACAGATTGGGGAATTGGATCAGTATATGGATATAGATGGAGAAGAGTAAGAGGCACGTTCAGTGGGAGTGGGAGATTGAGAGCTAAAAGGATGGGAAACTGAACACTTTGAGAGTTTGAGATATTGGGACAGAATAGTTTTAGGTGATAATCGTGAAAATCAGGTGAGGCTTTGTCAGGGAGTGGAAGAGGTAGTTGTACTGTCAGGGAGCTAGAAGGGACGTTGAGGTTTCTTGGTGGTTTTCAGACTGTTTATGGAGTCTTTTCATGAGTTTGTATGATGCTTTGAGACCTTCACTTCTCCTTTAACCAGAGCATCATTAAAAAAAAAAAAAGTTTTCAGACAGGGTTTAGATATTAGCTTCCATTTTAAGAAAGAATAGTAAGACTTTTCTGTTCATTTTGCAGAGGAAGAAACTGAGGCCCCAAAACAATTAGTAAATTGCCTCAGACATCAAATTAAACTAGTACCAAACTTAGCACCAAAACTCAGTTTTCTCAACCCTTCTTGTGGTGCCTGTCTTGCTGTACTCTATTGCCTATTATCTCCATTTTTCAAAAGATGAAACTGAAGCAGATTAAGCGTTGTGACGTATCTAAATTCTGGCAGTGTCAGAGCTAGGCCTTAAACCCAAGTATTGTGACTCAACTTGAAGTAGTGATATCTGCCACATGCATGATGAAAACACCAGCACATGTACCTTGTATTTGCCCATTAGTAACAACTGTGAGCTTCAAGGAATATGCCTAGCCCTCTTTGAGTCTGGGAAATTTAGGAGAAGGAGCAGATTCCACTGAAGAATATTTTCAAGGGCCTGGTGACATCAGGGCACATGTGTTGATTGGTGGAGGTAAATGGAGTGTAAGAGAGAAATTAAAGATTTAGGGAAGTTTCTTCACTTACAATCAAGTATTATTGATATTATTCTTAAAGCTGTATCTCTTTTGTGTTATTTGGTAGGTACCTGCTCTTTTCAATTTGGTATTATTAATTATAATCCATTTTGAAGTTAATTTTTTGTATGGTATCTCTATACAACTACTGATCTCTCTGTCACGATAGTTTGACATTTCTAGAATTTCTTACAGTGTACATCTTTAACTTGTTAACGTCTACCACTAGGGTTTACAATATACATATTTAAGTTATCAAAATCTACTTTCAAATATTATTATATCACTTCACATTTACTATGAAAACTATACAACAGTAAACTTCCATTTGCCCTCTCCCATCTGTGTCTACATTGTCATGCGTTTTACTTCTAAGTATGTGAAAACCTCCAAAATATGTCCTTATTATTTTTGCTTTAAGGAGTTATTTCATTTTTAAAAGGGATTATTGAGATATAATTAACATGCTGTAAGTTTCTTTCTTTTAAAGTATACGATTCAGCGATTTCTAGAGTATTCATAGAATTGTGCAAATTACTACCATCTAATTCCACAACATTTCATCATCCCCGCAAAAAATCCTGTGCTCATTAGTAATCACTGCACATTCACTCTGTTTTCTGTCTCTGGATTTGCCTGTTCTGGGCATTTCATATAAATGGAATCGTACTGTGTGGCTTTTTTTGTCTAGCTGCTTTCATTTAGCATAATGTTTTCAATGTTCATTCATGTCCCATGTATCAGTACTTCATTCATTTTTATGGCTGAGTAATATTCTATTGTAAGGATATATTGTGTTTTGTTTATCCATTCCAATTGATGGACATTTTAGGATGTTTCCACTTTTGGGCTGTTACGAATAATGCTTCTGTGAACATTTGTGTTATAACTTTTTAGGTAGACATTTTGCTTTCATTTTTCTTGGTAACATACCTTGGAATGATATTGCTGGGTGATATGGGAGCTCTATGTTTAACTTTTTGAGGAACTGCGGGTTTTCCACAGCAGCTGCACCATTTTATATTTTCACTGGCAATGTATGCGAGTTGCAGTCTGTCCACATCCTCATCAGCACTTATTTTCCTGTTTTTTTCCCCCAATTATTGTTTGTCTTTTAGATTATAGCCATCCTAGTGGGTGTGAAGTGGTATATCATTGAAATTTTGCTTTTCATTTTCCTAATAAAAAGATTTTGAGCATTTATTGGCCATTAGTAAATCTTCTTTGGAAAAATGTCTCTTCAGATCCTTTTCCCATTTTATGATTGGGTTGTGTTTTTATTTATAGAATTCTTTATATATTCAGAATACTAGACCCTTATCTGATGTAATATTCGCAAATATTTTTTCCCATTCTGTGGGTTATCTTTTCACTTTCTTGATAGTGTCTTTTGAAGCATGGAAGTTTTTAATTTTGATGAATTCCAATTTATCTATTTTTCTTTTGTTTGCGTATGCTTTAGGTGTCATATCTAAGAAACCAATGCTTAATCCAAGATCGTGAAGATTTATACGTTTCTTTCCCTAAGAGTTTTATAGTTCTAGTTTTTCAATTTGGTATTATTAATTATAATCCATTTTGAAGTTAATTTTTTGTATGGTATCTCTATACAACTACTGATCTCTCTGTCACGATAGTTTGTCATTTCTCGGATTTCTTATAAATTGGATCATACAGTATGGAATCTCTTGTATTTGATTTCTTTTACTTAGGAAACCATGAGATTCATCTGTGCTGTTTTGTGTATTCACATTTTATTCTTTTTTTGCTGTAATGTCGATATTCCATAATATTTTTTTTTCTTTTTTTTCTTTTTTCGTGTCTGGCAACGGATTGCAACCCTCAGTGTCGCGCCCGTACTGGACCGGGACCAGCAACGGGATCGCACCCCTCGGCGTTGCTCCCACACCTCACTCAGCCAGTGAGCGGGAACCGGTCTGTATGTGGGATACGAACCCTCGGCGGGAGCGCCACCGCGCTCCCAAGCGGTGCACTGTAGCAGTGCGCCACCGGGCCGGCCCCGATTCCATAATATTTTAATTCACCACTTGAAAGACATTTGGATTGAATAAAACCACTCTGTGTGGGCATCTATTTCAATTTTTATTGAGTAATATCTAGGAATATAATTGTTGGGAAGTATATGTTTAGTTTTTAGAAAACAGTGCATATACTTTTTCAAAGAAGCTGTACCATTTGCATTTTCACCAGCAATGTATGGGAGTTCCAGTTGGTTCACATCCTAACACTTGATCCTCTTAGACTCTTAACTCTAGCAATTTTGGTGGATGTGTAATGGTATTTCATTGTGGCTTTAATTGCATTTTCCTGATTTTGGTGATGTCAAGCATCTTTTCATGATCTATGGTTAGTCGTATATCTTCTTTTCTAAAATCCCTGTTTAAATCTTTGGCCTGTTTTTAAATTTTTTGTGGTCTTATTATTAAGGTGTAAAAGTACCTTATATATTCTAATAGAAGCCTTTTTTCAGGTAGATGGCTATTTAACGTTCAATGTTTTCTCCTCATCTGTGGCTTGCTTTTTTGTTTTCTAACTGATTTCAAAGAACAATGTTTGATTTTGAAAAAGTCCATTTTACCTATTTTTTTTCAGTTATTGTTCAGGCTTTTTTTGTGACCTGTTTAAGAAATCTTTGTCTAAAGTAATGTCACAAAGATTTCTCCTGTATAAATGTTTGATAGTCTTAGCTATTACATTTAGTCTTATGGTCTATGTCATTGAGGATTCCCAAGACCACTCACATATTCTCATACTCATGGCTATGATTTGTCATAGTGAAAGATACATAGCAAAATTAGGTACAGAAAGAGGCAAATGGGTAGAAGAAACCAGGAACAAGTTTCCAAGAGGCTTTTTCCAGTGGAGTCACACAGTACACACTTACTTCCTCCATGACTGATTGTGACAAAACCTGTGCAGTGTTGTCTACTAGGAAAGTTCATCAGAAACTCAGTGCCCAAGTCTTTCATTGAGGGCTGTTCATGTAGGCGTCATCTGCCTACCACATACCAAAATTCCAGACTTTCAGAAAGAAAGGAGATATTCAACATAAACTGTATTGTTTGTTCAAATAATTTAGACACAGTAAACTACCCTTATCAGTTAGGGAATGATGGTGATGGGAATACTCCTGAAATTCAAGTTCCCAGACAACAGTAAGGGCCAACTTGTAAGCAAGCCTTTCTAAGGACAGCAATCTCTAGCCTGTTAGGTTAATTCTTTACTGCACAGAACATTTCAAGTTAGATTTTGTGTGTGATGTGAGGTGAGATGTGAGGTTCATTTTTTTTCCCCAGATACTCAGTTGTTCTGATACTATTTGTTAAAAAGACCATCTTTTCCCCATTGAATTACCTTGCCACTTTTGTGAAAAATCCTCGATCATATAGTGTGAGTATGTTTCTGGACTCTTCTGTTTCATTGATCTGTATGTGTGGCCTTATGCCAGTACCACACACTCTTTTGTTTACTGTAGCCTCATAGTAAGTCTGGAAGTCATGTAGTATATGAAAGGGCGCACGGACCCGAGCTGATAAGACGACAGGACCCGAGCTGACAGTTCGCCAGAGAAGTTCCACTTGATTCAAGGACTTCGTATATATTTATAGGGAGCTGCGTTCTGTGTTCGGATAGGGGGTGGACGGGCGGTAGCTGATTGGACGGGGCTGGGCAGGAAGTGAGCCCTGACCTGTGACTGGTTGAGGTTTGGCGCAGGTGGGCTTGAGTGTTAGCACCGGCAGGCTTGTTTACTGCAGAGAAGAACCCGGAAGGGCACCATATTGCTAGGGAATGCTTTCCCCCTCCCCCTCCACTTGAGTGCCCACGGTGTCCCTACAGTATAAGCACTATGATTTTGTTCTTTTTTGAACCTTATTTTTTCTAATTTGGGGCCTTTCTATGTAAGTGTTAATATCAGCATGTCAATTTTTTCAATAAGGCTGTTAGGATTGGTTTGGATTACATTGAATTTATAGATCAATTTGGGGAGAATTGCCATTGTCACTGTATTAAGTCTTCCAGTCCGAAAGTATGTTCTATAATTTCCCTTTGCAGTGTTTTGTAGTTTTCAATGTACAAAACTTGTACATATTGTTAAACTTATTTTTTAGTAGTTTTTGATGCTATTTTAAATGGAATTATCTTTTTAATTTCATTTTCCAAAAAGTCATTGCTAGAACATTTATGTATGTATGTATGTATGTATGTATGTATATGTATGTATGTATGTATGTATGTATGTGGTGGCTGGCTGGTATGAGGATCCAAACCCTTGACCTTGTTGTTATAACACTGTGCCGTAACCAATTGAACTAAACAGCCAGCCTCTGGAATTATAATTGGTTTTCGTGTAATGATCTTGTATCCTCATGAAATTCACTTATTAGTTCTGATTGGTGTTTTGTAGATTTCTTAGGCATTGCTACATGAAGATCATATCATGTGCAAATGTAATTTTGCTTCTCTCCTACTCTACATATTTTTTTTAAATTACTTTTTCTTGTCTCATTGCACTAAAGACAACCTATATTATAGTGCTGAAGAAAGTGGTGAGAGTGGTCTTCTTTTCCTGACACAGAAAGGATTAAGCCTCTTACCATTGAATAAGATGTTAGCAGTAGGTTTTTTTCACAGATGCCTGTAATTACGTTGAGGAAGTTCCTCCTATCCCTAGTTTGCCGAGAGTGTTTATCATGAATGGGTATTGAATTTTATCACGTGCTTTCTTGAAATTATTATATGATTTTTCTCTTTTCCTCATATGCTAAATTACTAGGTTGATTTTGTTATTAAGCCTCTCTGTTCTCAAGATAAATCCCTTTTGGCAATGGTGTATTAACCTCTTTACATATTTTTAAAATAGATTTGCTTAGTTTTGTTAAGGATTTTTGTATCTGTTTTTGAAGGATTTTTTTTTTTATTGTGATGATTGATTTTGCTATCAGAATAATACTGGCCTTCTAAAATGAGTTGGGCAATTTTCTCTTCTGTTGTCTGAAAGAGTTATATATCTATAGGATTAGTATTATTCTTATCCTAACTGATATTATTTCATCCTTATTGTGAAACTATCTGGGCCTGCAGTTTCTATTATGGGAAGGTTTTTAATTATGAATTCAAGTTGTTTACTTGATATAAGGCTATATGGGAAATGGTTACCTCAGCAGGCTTGAGTTGCTTAAATCCTGCATATTCCTAAGAAAGGTCAGGTGAATTGAACTCTTAGAATGTTCTGTTCTGAATGTTTTACATGCCTGGGGCCTTGAGCAATGCCATACTAGTTTGTTCAGATATTTTATATGAACAGTGTGACTTATGGTGAACTCCTGCCTTTCTCTAAGGTGTGGAGCTTCGGTTACTGATCAGTTTCTGTCTTAAGTGTTTCCCTGATTGGCAACACTTTGCTCATGTTTATACACATTGTTGTTGAAGGAATTAAACAGATCTTATGTGAGTCCACAAGGAGGGGACTCTTGTAAGCTTTTGCCTGGTTTCTTCTGGGTTTTACCCCATGCCCTTTTCTTTCTGCTGATTTTTATTGTGTATCCTTTTTGTTGTAATGAACTATAACCATGAGTATATCAACTTCTGAGTCCTATGAGTCCTACTAGCCAATCAAGTCTGAGGGGGGTCTTGGTGGACCTCCAGCACAGAGCTGTTTAGGTATTCTATTTCTTCTTGGATCTATTTTGGTAATTTATTTCATTCAGTAAATTTATCCATTTCATCTAGATTGTAAATAATCTTCCTTTAGTATCCATTTATTGTCTGTAGGATCTGCAGTGATATTTCCTTTTTTATTCCTGATATTGGTAATTTTGCCTGTTCTCATTTTTTTCTTGGTTTAGCTAGAGTCTTATCAATTTTATTGATATTTAAACCCCCCCCAGCTTTTGGTTTTATTGATTTTTTTTCTGTTTTCTACTTTCTATGTGTGAAGGTTAATTCTAGATGTCAACTTGGTTAGATGAAGGAATGCTGTGAAGCATGGTAAAGCAATCTTTTCAGGTGTGTCCATGTGGGTGTTTCCAGCAGAGATTAGTATGAGAGTCTGAGTGGCCTGGGTATGAAAGACCCACCCTCAGTGGGGGTGGGAACCATCCAATCCACTGGGGGTCTGGAGAGAACAAAAGACAGAGGAAAGAGGTGAAGTGCTCTCTCTCTCGATCTGCTGGAGCTGGGATACACTCTTCTCTCCTGTCCGTGGACATCAGAGCTTGAGACTCTTCAGCTTTTGGGTTCCAGAACTTACACGGAGGACACCATCAGCTTCCCTGGTTTTGAGGCCTTTGGACTTGGACTGAGCCATGCTACTGGCATCCGGTTTATAGACGGCCTATCATGGGATTTTTCTTCATAGCCACGTGAGCTAATTCCCCTAATAAATCCCTCTCATGTAATTATAAAATATCCTATTGATTCTGTCTCTCTGGAGAATCCTGACTAATACAGATTTTGGTACCAGAAGTGGGGTTGGGTCCCATAGTCCTTGGGCAGCTTTGCTCCTTATGGCTTTCCTTTCTGAGGCCACACTTCAGCTCTCCCAGGCTGGTGTTCCACTCTAGTAGCTGCATAGATCTGGGGTCTCGAGGTCAGTCCCGCTCTCATGGCTCCACTAGGCATGGCACTGTTGGGGTTTCTCTGCTGCAACTTCAACCCCATGTTTCCACTTGGCATTGCTCTAGCGAAAGCTGTCTGCAGTGACTCCACCCCTGTGACAGATCTCTTCCTGGGCCCCCAGACTTTTCCATACAATCTTTGAAATTGGGGTGGAGGCTCCCAAGTTTTCCCAGCTCTGGCATTCTGTGAGCCTGCAAACTTAACGCCTCATGTATGCTGCCAATGCTTCTGGCTTGTATTTTTCAAAGCTGCAGGTCCAGCCACACCTGGGGCCAATTTAGCCACAGCTGAAGCAGCCAGAGCCCTGAGGTGCTGGTTCTAGAAACAGCTTCCCAAGGTGTCCCTGAGTAGTTAGCCTTAGAGGGTGCCTCAGGCCTGTTCCCCAAGACCGTTTTATCTCCCTAGGCCTTTGGGTCTGAAATGGAAGGATTGGTCCCAGAGGCTTCTGCAATGCCTTCAGGGCCTTTTTCCCCTTCTCTTGATAATCCCATTCTTCAGTGTTAATCTTCTTAGTACCATTGCATTTTTCTTCTGATAATGCTCTCTGCTTCTCTTCCACATGGCCAGACTGCAAATTTTCCAAATCATTACATTCTGTTTCCCTTTTAAAATCTGGCTTTACATTGTGCCTTTGCCACCATAACTCAGCATAGGCTGTTAGAAGTAGCCATGAAGCATCCTTAATGCTTTGTTGCTTAGAAATTTCTTCCGCCATATACTCTGGTTCACAGATCCTAAGTTCCAATGTCCACGAAGTCCAAGGGCATGGACACAGTGCAGCCAGGTTCCTTGCTATGGTGTAGCAAGGGTGATCTTTTGTCTAATTCCCAATAAGTTCCTCATTTCTATCTTAGATCTCATCATCCACATGGCCTTTACTGTCTGCATTTCTATGAGCATTCTGCTCACCACCACATAAGTCTCTAAGACATTCCAAACTTTCCCTCATCTTCTTCTCTTCTTCTAAGTCCTCCAAACTCCTCCAATCTTTACCCATTACCCAGTACCAAAGCTGCATCCACATTTTCAGGTATCTGTTTAGCAACACCCCACTCCTTGGTACCAATTTTCTGTTTTAGTCCATTTTGTGTTGCTATAACAGAAATACCTGAGACTGGGTAATTTATAAGGAAAAGAGCCTTATTTGGCTTATTCTGGGACAGCTGCATCTGGCACGGGCCTCAGACTGCTTCTACTCATGGCGGTAAGTGGCAGGCAGCCAGCAGGTACAAGCAGATCACATGGCGAGAGGAAGCTAGAGAGAGAGAGAGAGAGAAGGTGCCAGGGTCTTTTTTAGCAGCGAGCTCCCGTGGGAACTAATAGAGCGAGAACTCACTCACTACCCCTCCTCCCCCAGGGAGAACATTAATCCATTCATGAGGGATCCGCCCCCATGACTCAATCAGTTTCCAACACTGCCACATTGGAGATCATATTTCCACATGAGTTTTGGAGGGGACAACACATTCAAACTCCATCATTCCGCCCCTGCTCCCCCAAATCTCATGTTCCTCTCATATACAAAACACGATCATATTCTATCCCAAGAGTCTCAAAAGTGTTAGCTTGCTCCAGCATCAGCTTAAAAGTCCAAAGTCCAAAGTCTTATCTGAGACCAAAAGCAAAAGTCATTCCAGCTGTGAACCTGAAAAACAGAACCAAATTTATCTACTGCCAAGATATAATGGTGGAACAGACATTGGGTATACATTTCCATTCCAAAAGGCCAGAAGAAAGGAGAAAGAGGCCCCAAACAAGTCCAAAACCCAGCAGGACAGACATTAAATCTTAAAGCTTCAAAATAATTTTCTTTGACTCCAACTCCTGCATCCTGGGCACAATTGAGCATCTGGGCTCCGAAAGCATCAGCAGCCTTGTTCCCACAGCTCTGCCAGGCACAGCCCAGTGGGCCATGCTGGTGCCTGTGGCTTTCCAGGCCTGCATTGCATGTTACCAGTGGCCCTGAAGTTCTGGGGTCCTGGCGGCAGCCCTGCTGCATTGGCTCTACTAGACATTTCCCTGGTGGGAGCTCTCTGTCGGGGCTCTGACCCCACTTTCCTGCTGGGCGTTGCTCTAGTAGATGGTCTCTGTGGTGGCAGGGGTGATTGACCCAGACTACCAAGGGGAAGTTGGACTACTACTTCACAATGGAGGTAAGGAAGATTATGTCTGGAATGCAGGAGGTCCCTTAGGACGTCTCTTAGTAAGTAGTACTACCATGCCCTGTGATTAAGGTCAATGTAAAATTACCACAACCAAATCCAGACAAGACTACAAATGGCCCAGACTTCAGGGATGAAGGCTTGGGTCACTCCACCAGGTAAAGAACCACGACCCACTGAGGTGCTCGCTGAAGGCAAAGGGAATACAGAATGGGTAGTAGAAGAAGGAAGTTATAAATACCAGCTTCGACCACGTGACCAGTTATAGAAACGAGGATTGTAATTGTTCTCTCTGTTGTGTTAAGAATATGTCTCTATGTATATGTGTTGTACACATATTAAGCAATTATCTTTGTTTTTGTTCCTCTTGTTCTCTATCATGTACCATGAGACTTACTGACTTTATACCAGCATTTAAATGTTGTTAACCTTACTTCATAGTATTTGCAATTTTAAGTTATGGGATATTGGGAGAAGGGTAAATATCATTTAAGGACTTTACCTTTTTCTTCTTGGAAAGGGATTAATGCATTTCCGGTTGTACGCAGGATAATGTATCATGTTAGGTGAAACTATTACGTTATTGTACTATTTGAAAATTAAGTGTGATTTAAGGAGATAGTATGGACACCAAGTTGACAAGGGATGGACTTGTGAAGGTTAATTCTAGATGTCAACTTGATTAGATGAAGGAATGCTGTGAAACCTGGTAAAGCAATCTTTTCAGGTGTGTCCATAAGTGTGTTTCCAGCAGAGATTAGTATGAGAGTCTGAGTGGCCTGGGTGTGAAAGACCCACCTTCAGTGTGGGTGGGAACCATCCAATCCGCTGGGGATCTGGAGAGAACAAAAGACAGAGGAAAGAGGTGAAGTGCTCTCTCTCTCGATCTGCTGGAGCTGGGATACACTCTTCTCTCCTGTCCGTGGACATCAGAGCTTGAGACTCTTCAGCTTTTGGGTTCCAGAACTTACACGGAGGACACCATCAGCTTCCCTGGTTTTGAGGCCTTTGGACTTGGACTGAGCCATGCTACTGGCATCCGGTTTACAGATGGCCTATTGTGGGACTTTTCTTCATAGCCACATGGGCTAATA
>NW_007728521.1:260086-263186 GCF_000696425.1 Galeopterus variegatus | reverse complement strand
TACGTTATTGTACTATTTGAAAATTAAGTGTGATTTAAGGAGATAGTATGGACACCAAGTTGACAAGGGATGGACTTGTGAAGGTTAATTCTAGATGTCAACTTGATTAGATGAAGGAATGCTGTGAAACCTGGTAAAGCAATCTTTTCAGGTGTGTCCATAAGTGTGTTTCCAGCAGAGATTAGTATGAGAGTCTGAGTGGCCTGGGTGTGAAAGACCCACCTTCAGTGTGGGTGGGAACCATCCAATCCGCTGGGGATCTGGAGAGAACAAAAGACAGAGGAAAGAGGTGAAGTGCTCTCTCTCTCGATCTGCTGGAGCTGGGATACACTCTTCTCTCCTGTCCGTGGACATCAGAGCTTGAGACTCTTCAGCTTTTGGGTTCCAGAACTTACACGGAGGACACCATCAGCTTCCCTGGTTTTGAGGCCTTTGGACTTGGACTGAGCCATGCTACCGGCATCCGGTTTACAGATGGCCTATTGTGGGACTTTTCTTCATAGCCACATGGGCTAATATCCCTAATAAATCCCTCTCATATAATTATAACATATTCTATTGATTCTGTCTCTCTGGTGAACCCTGACTAATGCACTATGTCACTGATTTTTTTTTTTTTTTTGTATAATTTTTGACTTGTTCTTATCTTTTATATTTCATCCTTCTACTTAAGTTGGCTTCTGTTCATTTTTCCCCCCTAATTTCTTGAACTGGGAACTAAGATCAAATCTTTCTGTTGATATAAGCTTTTAATATTTGTTTTCCTGTAAGCATTGCTTTAGTTGCATTTTCCAAATTTTAATTTGATATATTTTTATTGTTATTCAGTTACAAATATTTTTTTACCTTATGATTTCTTTTATAACTCATGGATTATTTAGAAGTATGTTGTTTAATTTCCAGATATTGGGGGAAGGTTATCTTATTTAGCTTACTGTTATTGCTTTCTAGTATAATTTAGTCAGAAAACATACTCTGTTATTTTGTTCTCAAAATTTATGAAGACTTGTTTATAGCTCATCATTTATTTCGGTTTGCATACCATGTGCAATTAAAGAGAATGTGTATTCGAACCCTGACTAATGCACTATGTCACTGATTTTTTTTTTTTTTTGTATAATTTTTAACTTGTTCTTATCTTTTATATTTCATCCTTCTACTTAAGTTGGCTTCTGTTCATTTTTCCCCCCTAATTTCTTGAACTGGGAACTAAGATCAAATCTTTCTGTTGATATAAGCTTTTAATATTTGTTTTCCTGTAAGCATTGCTTTAGTTGCATTTTCCAAATTTTAATTTGATATATTTTTATTGTTATTCAGTTACAAATATTTTTTTACCTTATGATTTCTTTTATAACTCATGGATTATTTAGAAGTATGTTGTTTAATTTCCAGATATTGGGGGAAGGTTATCTTATTTAGCTTACTGTTATTGCTTTCTAGTATAATTTAGTCAGAAAACATACTCTGTTATTTTGTTCTCAAAATTTATGAAGACTTGTTTATAGCTCATCATTTTTTCTATTTCTCTGAACAATGTTGTTGGTAATTTGGTAGGGACTGCATTGAATCTGTAGATTGCTTTGGGCAGTATGGACTTTTTCACAACTGTAATTCTACCAATCAATGAGCATGGAATGTCTTTCCATTTATTTTTGTCCTCTTTCATTTCTTTCATCAGTGTTTTGTAGTTTTCATTGTAGAGATCTTTTACCTCTTCGATTAGATTTTATTCCTAGGTATTTATTTTCTTGGTAGCTATTGTAAATGGGATTGCTTTCTTGATTTCTTTTAATGCTAGTTTGTTGTTGGTGTATAGAAATGTTACTGGATTTTGATTATTGATTTTATATATTGAAACTTTACTGAATTTGTTTATTAGCTCTGAGAGTTTTTTGGTGGAGTCTAGGTTTTTCTATGTATAAGATCATGTCATCTGCAAAGTGGGACAATTTGACTTCCTGTTTTCCAGTTTGCATGCCCTTTATTTCTTTTTCTTGCTTAATTGCTCTGATTAATTTCTCTGTCTAGAGCTTCCAGTATTATGTTAAATATTAGTAATAAAAGTGGGCATCCTTGTGTTATTTCTGCTCTTAGTGGAAAAGCTTTCAATTTTTCCACTTTTAGTCTGATGCTATCTATGGGTTTGTTATATGTGGCTTTTATTGTGTTGAGATATTTTCCTTCTATAACTAATTTCTTGACAGTTTTTATCATAAAGGGATGTTGAATTTTTTTCCTCTGTATGTATTGAGATGATCATATGGTTTTTATCTTTCATTTTGTTGATGTGGTTTATCACATTTATTGTTTCGCATACGTTGAACTGTCCTTGCAGCTGTGGAATGAATCCCTCTTGATCACAGTGTATAATCTGGTTGATGTGCTGTTAGATTCTGTTTGCTAGCACTTTGTTGAGAATTTTTGCATCTGAGTTCATCATGCATACTGGTCTGTAGTTTTTTGTTGTTGTTGTATCTTTGACCAGCGTGACGCTGGTCTCTTAGAATGAGTTTGGGAGAAAACCCTCCGCTTAGATTTTTTTGAATAGTTTGAGAAGAATTGGTAGTAAGTCTTTAAAAGTTTGGTAGAATTCAGAAGTGAAGCCATCTGGTCCTGGGCTTTTCTTTGTTGAGATACTGTTGATTGCTGATTCAATCTTGTTACTCATTATTGGTTTATTCTGGTTTTCTGTTTCTTCTTGGTTAAGTCTTGGTAGGGTGTATCTGTCCAGAAATTCATCCATTTCCTCTAGATTTTCAAATTTGTTAATGTATATTTGTCATAAGAATCTCTAATGATTCTTTGTATTTCTGTGGAATCAGTTATAATGTCTCTTTTAAATTTCGGATTTTTAAAAAAATGAAATACTACCATTTACAGCAACGTGGATGGCCTTAGAAAAAATTATATTAAGTGAAATAAGTCAGGCACAGAAAGAGAAATGCCACATGTTCTCACTTATTTGTGGGAGCTAAAAGTAAATAAATAAATACACAAACAAACGGGGAGGCAGAGAAGAAGACATAACAATCACAATTCTTTGAACTTGTTAAGACAAGTGAACACATATGATGTTGATGGGTGGGAGGGGGAGAGG
>NW_007728521.1:243958-259184 GCF_000696425.1 Galeopterus variegatus | reverse complement strand
TTCTTTGAACTTGTTAAGACAAGTGAACACATATGATGTTGATGGGTGGGAGGGGGAGAGGGAGGAAAGAGGGAGGAATTGATAAAGGGACATGAAAATCAACTACATTGTATATTGACATAATAAAATAAAATAAAAAATTCTGATTTTTGATATTTGGGTCTTGGTTAGTCTAGCTAATGATTTGTCAGTTTTGCTTATCTTCTCAGAAAACCAATTTTTTGTTTCATCAATTTTTTGGTTTCTATTTCATTTAGTTCTGTGATCTTTATAATTTCTTTCTGTCTACAATTTTGGAGTTGGATTGTTCTTGCTTTTCTGGTTCCTTGAGATGTAACGTTAGACTGTTTCTTTGGAATCTTTCAACACTTTTTGATGTAGGCAAGCACTTATTACAATAATCTTCCCCTTTATCCTGCTTTTGCAGTATTAGGCTTTGGTAAGTTGTGCTTATATTTTCATGTGTTTCAAGGAATTTTTTGATTTCCTGTTCTATTTCATCTTTGATCAGTTGGTCAGTCAGGGGCATGTTATTTAATTTTCATGAATTTGTATAGTTTCCAAAGTTTTGTTTGTTGTTGATTTCTAGTTTTATTCCATGTGGTCTGAAAAAATACTTGATGCAATTTCAGTCTTTTAAGATTTTTGAGACTTGATTTGTGGCCTAACATGTGGTCCATCCTGGAGAATGATCTATGTGCTGATGAAAAGAGTTTTCTTCAGTTGTTAGATTAAATGTTCTGTAAATGTCCAGTCCATTTGGTCTAANCTTGATTTGTGGCCTAACATGTGGTCCATCCTGGAGAATGATCTATGTGCTGATGAAAAGAGTTTTCTTCAGTTGTTAGATTAAATGTTCTGTAAATGTCCAGTCCATTTGGTCTAAAATGCCATTTAAATCAAATATTTCATTGCTAATTTTTTGTCTAGATGATCTGTCCAATACTGAGAGAGGCGTGTTAAAGTCCCCAGCTGTTAATATATTGGGTTCTATCTCTCCCTTTAGATTCAGTAACATTTGCTTTATATGTCTGAGTGCTCTGATTTGGGTGCATATGATATTTATGATTGTTATATCTTCTTGCGCATTGATTCTTTTATCATTGTGTAGTGTCCTTCTTTGTCTCTTTTTATGGTTCTTGGTTTAAAGTGTGTCTTATCTGATATAAGTATGGTAACTCCTGCTCATCTTTCATTTTCATTTGTGTGGAGTATCTTTTACATCCCTTCACTATTAGTTTTTATTGGTGTATATCTCCACAGGTGAAGTGAGTTTCTTGCAGGCAGCATATAGATTGGTGTAGTTTTTTAATCTATTCGACCAGTCTATATCTTTTAAGTGGAGAATTTAATCCATTTACATTCGGGGTTGTGGTTGAAAGATATTGCCTTTTTCCTGCCTTTTTCAAAAATGGTTTTATATTTCTTTTGTTCCTTTCTTTCCCTTTTTTTGTTTGTCTTTACTGTCTGGTTTGTGTGTGTGTGTGCATGTGTGTGTAGTGATATATTTTCTTTCTCTTTTTTGTTTGTGTATCTGCTTATTGGTTTTTATTCTTTCTCGTGTATTCATAATGATAGTCATCACTTTTTTGATTCCAGATGTAGGACTCCCTAGAGGATTTCTTGTGGGGCTGGTCTGTGGTGGTGAATTCCCATGGTTTTTGCTTGTCTGGGAAAGGTATTATTTCTCCTTTCTTTCTAAAGGATAGCTTTGCTGGGTATAGTATTCTTGGCTGACAGTTTTTTTCTTTTAGTGTTTTGAATATATCATCCCACTTGCTCATGGCTTGTAAGATTTCTATGGAAAAGTCTGCTGTTATTCTGATGGGGATTCCCTTATAGATGATTTGACACTTTTCTCTTACTGTTTTTAGAATTTTTTCTTTGTCTTTGACTTTTAACAATTTGACTATAATGTGTCTCGAGGAGGTCCTTTTTGGGTTGAATCTGTTTGGGGATCATTGAGTGTCTTGGATCTGGGAGACTGTATCTCTCCCAATACTTGGGAAATTTTTGGCTATTTTTTTATTAAATAGGTTTTCAGTGCCCATTCCTTTCTCTTCCCCTTCTGATATGCCCATAATGTGAATGTTTATATGCTTAAAGTTTTCTAATATATCTCATAGGCCTTCTTCACGTTTTAAAATTGTTTTTTTGGTTTTTTTTGGTCCAACTGTGTTAATTCAAATGTCTGTCTTCTAGTTCAGAAATTGTTTCTTATGCTTGTATTAACTTGTTACTTAAGCTCTTGGTTGTATTTTTTATTTTGTCAAATGAATTCTTCAATTCTAGGATTTCTACTTTGTTCTTTTTTATAGTTTTTATCTATTTGATGAATTTTTTATACTTCTCCTGGGTGTTTTTTTGACTTAATTGTGATTTCTATGTATTTTTTCTTGCATCATGCTGAGTTTTCTTAAGATTGATGTTTGCAATTCATCTTCAGGCATTTCACTACTTTCCTGATGTTTGGGATCTGGTATTGGAGAATTATTGTCTTGAGGGTCATGTTTCCCTGTTTTTTCATACTTCTCATAACTCTGCATTGTTGTCTAGGCATCTGGTGGTATAGTCACTTCTTTTAATTTGGGGGATAGTTTTTGAGGGGAGAGACTCTTCTTACTTGTAGAAATATTCCATATTGATAGTCAGATTGGGCGTCACAGTTTGGTTCTGGGTGAGCTCAGTAGTAGGTGTTGTCTCGCTCCCCAAACCCTCTCCATTGTTGTGGGTGGGCCCGCTGTGTCAGGCAGGCCTCTGAGCCCAGGGAAGGTGGGTGTGGATCCAGATATCTAGTGCAGGGGACTGGCACTCCCTGCTGCTATCTTGTGGGGCTTATAAGTTACAAATAATATAATTTTTGCTTTATATATTTATGTGATTTATAAAAAAAATTAAGGAAAAAAGATCTTTATCATTTATTCAGATGTTTATCATTTCTGATGTTCTCATTGTATTCTAAGGATCCAAATTTTTATCTTATCATTATCCTCCAGCCTTAGGAACTTCCATTTGCTTTTTCTCTGTGCTATCAATGAATTGTCTTATGTTTTATCTTAAATTGTTTTTCTTTTGCCTTCATTCCTAAAAGACATTTTCATTGGCCATAGAATTCTGGGCTAATAGTTTCTTTTTCTTTTAGTACTTTAAAGATGGTTTAAAGACTCTTCTGCCCTTCATAATTTCTCATGTAAAGTCACTGTTAATTGGATCAGTGTTCTCCTTTGTTTAACTTTGTCATTTTTCTCTTGCTCCTTTAATGAGTTGCCCTTTATCCTTGGCTTTCAGCAGCTTGCCTATTCTTTGCTTTGGTGTGAGCTTCTTTGTGTTTATTTAGCTTGGTGTTTGTTGAGCATCTAAGTTCTATAAATTTCTTTCATCAATAATAGGAAGTTATTTGTCACTGTTTTATTTAGATAATATTTTTTTAATGTGTTCTCTTTCTCCTTCCGGGATTGAAATTAAATATATGTTGTATTGTTTAGTAATATCTACAGTATATGAAACTTTGTTGTTTTTTTTCTGATTTTTTTCTTGTCTTCACATTGGGTAATTTTTGTTCATCTATTTTCGAATTCACTTATTCTGTCATCTCCATTTGATTGTTAAGTACATTTAGTAAACATTTTATTTTAGGAATTATATTTTGTTTATTTTAGAATTTCAACTTGTTTTTCTGTTTTTTTGCTGCAACTTCCTATATTCTTTATTAAGTGAGAGTACTTTTTTTTACTTTTAATTAAGGATAGGAGTAGTACAAAATCTTTTTCTGCTAATTTCATTACCTTATCTCAGGCTTGAATTTACTTGATTTTTTTTCTTTTTCCTTGTGTGAATGTGTTCCATTTTCTCAGTTTTTCATATGTTGGGTAATTTTAGGATGTTCTTGACATTATGAATGTTAAACTGTGGAGATTATATATTCTTTTATTTTTCCTCCGCAAATGGTATTTTTTGTTTTTGAAGGTAATTGTCTTGACTGGGTTCAAATGGCAAATTCTGTTTCTTAGGTAGCCACTTCAGTCTTTTTTTATATCTATTGTCTGTTACTGAGATGATATGAGTCTATTCTGTGTTTGCATGGCTTAGGAGTCATTCAGAAATGTGGGTAGAGACTATTTGGGGATCACGTCTCCTGCTTTTCTTACTCTAGGATTCCCATGCTTTCTTCATGGTGTTGTTGTTGGGTTCAGTTTTTTCGTTACTGTGGCCAGCTTTTGGTTTCTTCATTAGTGCCTCTACTTGTGCTTCATCCAGCATTCACTAGCCTTGTCAGAAAGCCATGGAGATGGGTGATTTACTTTATTTAGCTGTCTTTCTCATCTTCTTTGAGCATATACTCCTTACTAGATTCTGTCTGCTTCTTTTTCACTGTCAGGGCCTTTAGTGCTTTTTGTAATATGTCTAGGTTTTTTAGTTTTCTGTGGAGACTGTTCCACTATTGTCTTATTCCAAAATTATAGAAGCCCACTCACCTTCTAAGGAGATTTAAAAATGAACTTCCCCACCCTCAGAAAAATTGCATGTTTGATATCATTTTCATTATGACTAGAGGGCTTTCTTTAACATTTTTTATTCTGCTGGTAATGAATCCTCTCACCTTTTATTTTAAGTATTTTGCCTACAGTTTGGAAACTTTTTTTTTCTGGGTAAAAACTTCTAGGTTAGGGCTGGCCTGGTGGTGCACTGGAGAGTGCGCCACTTCGTAGNGGGAAGGTGGGTGTGGATCCAGATATCTAGTGCAGGGGACTGGCACTCCCTGCTGCTATCTTGTGGGGCTTATAAGTTACAAATAATATAATTTTTGCTTTATATATTTATGTGATTTATAGGGAAGGTGGGTGTGGATCCAGATATCTAGTGCAGGGGACTGGCACTCCCTGCTGCTATCTGCTGGGGCTTATAAGTTACAAATAATATAATTTTTGCTTTATATATTTATGTGATTTATAAAAAAATTAAGGAAAAAAGATCTTTATCATTTATTCAGATGTTTATCATTTCTGATGTTCTCATTGTATTCTAAGGATCCAAATTTTTATCTTATCATTATCCTCCAGCCTTAGGAACTTCCATTTGCTTTTTCTCTGTGCTATCAATGAATTGTCTTATGTTTTATCTTAAATTGTTTTTCTTTTGCCTTCATTCCTAAAAGACATTTTCATTGGCCATAGAATTCTGGGCTAATAGTTTCTTTTTCTTTTAGTACTTTAAAGATGGTTTAAAGACTCTTCTGCCCTTCATAATTTCTCATGTAAAGTCACTGTTAATTGGATCAGTGTTCTCCTTTGTTTAACTTTGTCATTTTTCTCTTGCTCCTTTAATGAGTTGCCCTTTATCCTTGGCTTTCAGCAGCTTGCCTATTCTTTGCTTTGGTGTGAGCTTCTTTGTGTTTATTTAGCTTGGTGTTTGTTGAGCATCTAAGTTCTATAAATTTCTTTCATCAATAATAGGAAGTTATTTGTCACTGTTTTATTTAGATAATATTTTTTTAATGTGTTCTCTTTCTCCTTCCGGGATTGAAATTAAATATATGTTGTATTGTTTAGTAATATCTACAGTATATGAAACTTTGTTGTTTTTTTTCTGATTTTTTTCTTGTCTTCACATTGGGTAATTTTTGTTCATCTATTTTCGAATTCACTTATTCTGTCATCTCCATTTGATTGTTAAGTACATTTAGTAAACATTTTATTTTAGGAATTATATTTTGTTTATTTTAGAATTTCAACTTGTTTTTCTGTTTTTTTGCTGCAACTTCCTATATTCTTTATTAAGTGAGAGTACTTTTTTTTACTTTTAATTAAGGATAGGAGTAGTACAAAATCTTTTTCTGCTAATTTCATTACCTTATCTCAGGCTTGAATTTACTTGATTTTTTTTCTTTTTCCTTGTGTGAATGTGTTCCATTTTCTCAGTTTTTCATATGTTGGGTAATTTTAGGATGTTCTTGACATTATGAATGTTAAACTGTGGAGATTATATATTCTTTTATTTTTCCTCCGCAAATGGTATTTTTTGTTTTTGAAGGTAATTGTCTTGACTGGGTTCAAATGGCAAATTCTGTTTCTTAGGTAGCCACTTCAGTCTTTTTTTATATCTATTGTCTGTTACTGAGATGATATGAGTCTATTCTGTGTTTGCATGGCTTAGGAGTCATTCAGAAATGTGGGTAGAGACTATTTGGGGATCACGTCTCCTGCTTTTCTTACTCTAGGATTCCCATGCTTTCTTCATGGTGTTGTTGTTGGGTTCAGTTTTTTCGTTACTGTGGCCAGCTTTTGGTTTCTTCATTAGTGCCTCTACTTGTGCTTCATCCAGCATTCACTAGCCTTGTCAGAAAGCCATGGAGATGGGTGATTTACTTTATTTAGCTGTCTTTCTCATCTTCTTTGAGCATATACTCCTTACTAGATTCTGTCTGCTTCTTTTTCACTGTCAGGGCCTTTAGTGCTTTTTGTAATATGTCTAGGTTTTTTAGTTTTCTGTGGAGACTGTTCCACTATTGTCTTATTCCAAAATTATAGAAGCCCACTCACCTTCTAAGGAGATTTAAAAATGAACTTCCCCACCCTCAGAAAAATTGCATGTTTGATATCATTTTCATTATGACTAGAGGGCTTTCTTTAACATTTTTTATTCTGCTGGTAATGAATCCTCTCACCTTTTATTTTAAGTATTTTGCCTACAGTTTGGAAACTTTCTTTTTCTGGGTAAAAACTTCTAGGTTAGGGCCGGCCTCTGCTGGTAATGAATCCTCTCACCTTTTATTTTAAGTATTTTGCCTACAGTTTGGAAACTTTTTTTTTCTGGGTAAAAACTTCTAGGTTAGGGCTGGCCTGGTGGTGCACTGGAGAGTGCGCCACTTGGGAGCGTGGTAGCGCTCCCGCCGAGGGTTCGGATCCCATGTGGAGACTGGTTCCCGCTCACTGGCTGAGCGCGGTGCAGGTGCAGCACTACTGGCTGAGCGCGGTGCAGGCGCAGCACCGAGGGTTGCGATCCCGTTGCCGGTCCCCGGTGCGGGCGTGACACCAAGGGTTGTGATCCCGTTACTGGTCAGTAAAAAAGACAAAAAGGAAAAAAAAAAACTTCTAGGTTACAGCCTTTTTCTTTCATTATTTTTTAAATAATTTTTTTTCGGCCTGTATGGTTTCTGATGAGAAGTCTTCTATCATTCTTATCATTTCTCTACATGTGTCTTTTTTTCTTTGATTGGTTTTAAGATTTTCTCTTTATAACTGTTTTTAAGAAATTTCATTATGGTATGGCTTGATGTGGTTTTCTTCAGGTTTTTCTGCTTGGGGTTTGTTGTGCATCTTATATTTGTGGACTTATAGTTTTCTTAAAATTTAGAAATATCTCAGCCATTACTTTTTCAAATATATATTATTTGTATTCTCTCTTGGCACTTCAAGTACACATATGGTAGACTAGTTGAGATAGTTCTAGAGTAGTTGATATTGTTTTATAGGACACTGATATTATGTTTACTCTTTTCTTAGTCTTTTCTCTCTATGCTTCACTTTGATAATTTCTATTACGGTGGATTCAAGTTTGCTAATCTTTCCTTTTGCAGTGTCTAACTGTTGTTAATTTCTTCCAGTGTATTTATGTCATCATATATGTTTCACCTCTAGATATTTCAGTGGGTCATTTTTATATATTCTGATTCTCTCCTTAACATAACCATATTTTCCTCTACCTTCTTGGACATACGGAGCATATTTATGATGGCTATTGTAATGTCTTTCTGTTGCTTCTTTCATTTCTGTCATTTTGAATCTTTTTCTATAGATTGATTTTGCTAATGGATATGATTCATATTTTCCTGATTTTTAAAATATCCCTAATAACTTTTAGTTGGATCCTTAATTTTATGTTGTTTGTTGCTGTATTTTATTATATTCCTTTAACTGGTGTTGGTATACAGTCAGATCATGTAGATTCTTTTGATTCTTTCAAAGCACGCTTTTAAGCTTTAGTGGGGTGGGTACAGAAACACCTTTAGTCTATACTAGTTGAATCCCACTGCTGAGGTAATGCTCATCTAAGGATTCTACTTGATAATCCATGTATTTCTGAGACCTTTTCTCTGTGGCTGGTGGGAACATGTACTATTCCTAGCCTTCAGGGAATCTTTGAGATTTTTGCCATCTTTTTTGCCTAATCCTTTCCGGTGTTTTTTTTTTCCCCTCTGACCTCAGGTAGTTTCATCTTACTCATGTGCAGATCGGTACTTAGCCTAAGATTTGATGGTACCCCTCTGCAGAGCACTTTTGTGCTCTCTCACTTGTGCACGTGTGCTTTCTCTTTCTGTCTTCCTGTCACCACTTGAAGTTTCATCCATTATTTTGTTCTGCTCTGCAAATTCTTAGAACCATGTTGATCTCTGTCTCCTTAGCACAATAAGATTTCTGAAATCAGTTTGGGTTGTCTTCCTTGTGATGTTGGCCTGGAAACTACCTCTAGTAATTTGCAATTTGTAGGGTTCACAGTACTGCACTGTCTGTTGTCAAACATATGAAAAATGTTATTTAATTTTTTTTTCTGGCTTTCTATTTGGTTAAGATAAGAGGGTAAATTAGATCTGTTATTATTATTATTATTTTTAAATTATAGGCTTATTTCAAAATCTGTAACTATTTTTAATTCCTTAATATATATGGAATGTTATTTTTTAAATGAAAACTTTAGTCTCAGTTTTTCCTATTTTCCTTACAAAAGTTTCAATTTATAACTGGTAAAATCTGAAAATTCTCTTCCTCTTTAACCTCTACGTCAGAGTTCTGTATCAGTTTCTTTTTTTTTTTCTTTTGTGACCAGTAATGGGATCGTAACCCTTGGCTTGGTGTCCCCCGCACTGCGCTCAGCCAGTGAGTGCACCGGCCATCCCTATATAGGATCCGAACCTGCGGCCTCAGTGCTCCCAGTGCCGCTGTGCACGCAGTGCCGCACTCTCCCAAGTGAGCCATGGGGCCAGCCCTGTATCAGTTTCTTAAAGTGCTTTATAATCAGAATATACTGAGTGAGCCAACTATCATTAGCAATTGTACAGTCAATTCTTAAAAATTTTTAGTTTTAAAACAAGATATTTTCTAATGGAAAGATTGCTTGGGTACGTGACTAGTAGAGAAAATAAAATAACGATGATTTGAGAGTGGTGGTAAAATTTTTTAAGTAGAGCAGTAAGATCAGCTGGGTCACATTTCAGTTGTATAATACATTACTGTGATTACGAAGGCAAGACTGATGTGAAGTAGACTCTTAGCTATCGTTATAACACAATGCAGTGGATTGGATGTTATCATGTCTCTAATAAAAGTTTTCCTCACATAAAGTAGATTATTAGTTTAAATAATCTTGCATTTACATATTCAAAATCTGAAAACGTAAATGTGAATACACATTTCCATATATAAAATAAGTTATTTTCCCATCATCTTAACTTTCTTATTGGGATAATTTATATTATGGGATTCTAAAGATATGTATTTTATAACCACTTTGTTAAAAGACACAGTATACTTCGTTTTTCTGTTACATAATATGTATATTATTTATTTCAAATGGGTGAATTTTGCTACCAAAGTGGATATTCATCATGAGCTCACTATGACTAACTTGGGTAAACCAAAATCAAGACACTTGTACCAATTTATGAACTAGATTAAATTAATTCAATACTGATCTTCACTTGATAAACCATACTTTCTAAGATACCAATAAATGAGAGAAATCTATATAGTATTTACAATTGCACTCATGATTAATTTAGTAGATATTTATTAAACACTGCTTACCTACCTGTAACCATGTATAATTCTGAACTGATCACTTTAAACATAATCTTTCTTTGATGTCTTATGGCCATGGTATCTGAACTTTTAATTTGATCTGTACATTACTTTTATGGTTTCTGGCATAAGAAAGTCCAAATATCTGAAAAAAATTGAGATTTGACTTAGAAAAATTATGAGGCAAGGTGAAACTTGTCTCAGCATTATCAGAAATAGAGTTTCTCGGTAGCAATAATAGTAACTGCTGACATTTAAGAGGAGGGGAAAGGAAGAATTGGTAAAGGGACACAAAATCAACTGCATTGTATATTGATAAATTAAAATAGAAAAAGAAAAAAAATGTTTTCTGTGCTAGGTTGCTAGTGCTTTACATAGATCAACTCATTTTATCCTTACAAGTAACCCTACGAGGTTGGTTCTGTCATTATCTGTATTTTATGTATGAAGGCAAGGTGGGAGAGAGGTTAAATTACCTGACCAAGGTCACACAGCAAACACGTGGCAGTCAGAATCCAAAAGTAGGTGGCCTGGCTTCAGAACCTGTCTCAGACCATTCCTGTTTCTGTGGACCCTTTCTGTTGGATGATGCCTTCTTTCTGCCTTAGTGTCTTTGACCTCTTATCAACATCTGGTATTAGCTGTTCTTTGGGAGTTGTCTGGTATTGGTATAAATTTTTTATGGTTTAGATATGGGTAGAAATGACCATGTCCTTATAAATTGTTTGTACATTAACTAGTTCTCTCTGGACTTCTATTCTTCTTATTGTAAACAGAAAATTCTCTTCTAATTTTTATTCATTCAAAGCTGTTTATACTGTGCAAATAGTTAGGAATAATAGAACTTTTCTGTTTGTTCAGTTTTCCCCTTTACAGTCAGATTCTGGTATGCTACCTAATGTTCTGTAATAAAAATGTCAGTATAAACATAATTATTAGTCTGTTTTGGGTTTATTCTATATATACCATGTTATTTTTTGGAAACATGCTTAATCCTCTCATGTTGTCGGAAAACTGACATAAGCTTCTTAAAATTTATATTTAGAGAATTGATGGATGTCTCATTGCTATCAAATGCAAAATTTCATTTTTACACGTATATGCTGCATTAGACACACAGGTGAACTGTATGTCATCTGACTTTAGATGTCAGATGATAGCAAGGGTGACCGAGTAAGCAATCAGTGATTATAGTACAAAAATAATCAAAGGTTTAGTCAATAACTCATGAAGTTTGATGTACTAGTATTGATAAAGTAATTAAACAGATCTGCCTGTGTTCTTCCAGCCTACTGGGGCTCTGCTATGATTAGCTTTACAGCAAGGAGTGTTGTAACATTGAGTGAAAGTAACTGATCAGAGAATGGTGTAGTCACGGAGCTTTAACTACTCCCATTTCTGGTCACAGAATGGTTTCAGGGAAAGTAGGCTTTCTCTGCGCACCTGCAGCCAGTCAGTGCATAGGCCTCTTGTGGTCAATATTGATTGATTCTTATAACAGAACTAGAACAAATTTAGTGTTTTGCAACCTTCTGTGATTTAATATTGTTATGCTTTTTGCCATAACAGTCACAGAAGTCCTCCAATAGTGAGTAATTATAGCAATGCCTGTTAACTCAGCTGTGGTTCTGAATGTTTCAGTGTTGCCAATATAAACTCCTAGATATACTCTGAAGTTCGCTTTTTGCCATAACAGTCACAGAAGTCCTCCAATAGTGAGTAATTATAGCAATGCCTGTTAGCTCAGCTGTGGTTCTGAATGTTTCAGTGTTGCCAATATAAACTCCTAGATATACTCTGAAGTTTGCGTTACCGGTCAGTAAAAAAGACAAAAAGGAAAAATAAATAAATAAATAAATAAATAAAATCAGTAAGGAGAAAGAATATTTTAAATGATTACTTAAAAAAAACCCCAAATGAACATGTTAAAGACTTTGAGGGCAATCTTCCCAATGCTTATAATTTCTTCATAGTATGTTGGTGTCCTTCTAGGCATTTCCATTCAGTGAATTATAGCCATCTGTGGGAAGTTAGATCTTAGACGTAGCCATCTGATGGGAAACGTCTCAATTTTTTCCAGTCTACCATTGTGCTGGGGTGTGATTCAGCTGGTGATTGTGTGCTCAGTAAATTCTAGCCAGGAAGTTATAGCAGATTGAGGTGAAGAACAAAAGCTTTCCCAGGCAGAGTTTTCTTTCATATTTTGTATTTTCTAATAAAATTTAATACTGGCCAGAATGACAAAAGTACTTTTAGAAAAAAAAGGCTGAGGAACTTCTCCAGATGAAGGAAGACCAGTGAGATATGAAAACTGAAATATTGTGCATGATCCTGGATCAGGAAAAAAATACTATAAATATAGGATATTATTAGGAGATTTTAAATATGGATTATTTATTAGATAATAGGAATGTATCGATGTTAAGTTTCCTGAATTTAATAATCGTTAGCAATTAAAAAATGTGAATGACGACTATATGGGCCTTCAGTGAACTACTCTTGGAACTTTTCAGTTGATTGTGTTGAAGGATGATGAAACCCACATTTGATATCTGAAATAACAAGACAATGAATTTATTGCTTACAATAGCAAGGGACAACTATGTTTTTTAGGCACAGTTTCTCTGGGCACAGAGATTGTTGATCTTATAGTTTTTGGGAAGGGTGGACTTCAGGGATTCATGAACTTTCAGGATCCAAAGTGGGTTGATGTCATGTGTATGTGTGTGGTCACTTGGGTGAAACCCATGTTAATTGATTGGCACTCAGAGGTGTGTATATTGGAGTGAGTTTGTTCCTGACTGGCTAACTTTCACAAGCCTGGGGCTGTCACAAATTGGTGGACTTGAAAAGCTCTTTTATTCAGGTGAGTTTTTGTTGATCTGTTAAACAGGTTTAAAATAATTCTGGTGGTTACATATTGACAAGGCTACAGAAAAAGTTGTCTTTTCCTAGGAATGTGGGACCTTAAAAATAGTACCAGTTCAAAATTTTTTTATAGTGAAAAACTTTAAAGTATTGTTAAAATCAGAGGAAGTGCTATTATTTTGTGTTGGAGGACATCTGGAAAGATGAGATTAACCCCTAAAGTGAAAATATTTTAATTGTTTTATGTGAACACAAAACTAATTAATATTCCTTGTAAAAAAAAATAAGTAGAAAGATATGAAGAGTGAAAGTCACTGGTTAATACCATTACCCAGAGACAGTCACTGTTAATATTTTATTATATCGATTCTTGACTTTCATGCTTGCTTAGTTTGTATCCTGATTCTTCAGTTTAGTAGATGTGAAATCTTGGTCAAGTTACTTAAACTTTTTCTGCTATGGTCTCCTCATCTGTAAAATAGGAATAATAATACTTGTTTATTGAGTTGTGAAGATCATAGTTAGCACTATATAATACGTATTTGCTAATATTACCATTTATACTCTTTCTAAGACATTTGTTTGCTATTTTAACGTTGGAACAATTGGGGTTTATCTTAACTGGTAACTTATGATGGGCAGGTTTTTGTTGTTGTTCCTTCCTCTGTGGTCTGTAAAATAATGGTACATTTTACAGTTTATGGTGTATCTTAGATTGGATAAAGTTTAGTATGTATGCATCTATTTTTTTAATATAGAAGAGAGCTTACAATGCATACTGTTTTATACATTTAAAAATTTTATAAGGACATATTTTCAATGTCAAATATACATTTACTTAATTCTGTATAGTGGTTGCATTAGTATAGTGTTATAATTTATTTTACTGTTCATCTACTAATGGGCATTTTATTGCTTAGTTTTTGCTTTTGTGGAAGATTTTAATAAGTGGAACTTAGGGGAAAAGAGATTGACCTCAATGCAGATTGAGACAAAAAGTGCAAGTTATATTTGGGGACTGTTTCTGTCTGACTAGAAAGGAAGTGTGGGGCAGAATATAAACTGTATTGACTAATGGGAGCAAAATTATGCTATCTACCCTAAGTGAATCATTGTGTAGTATATGCATGTATTGAAACAATACACTGTACCACACAAATACGTACAAATAAATGTTGAAAAAAAAAAACTGTATTGAGTACTGGGTTAAGGTCTTTAGATTTTAAGATTTATGTGGAGCCATTCAACACTGAAGAGTAACTGGAAATAAGTTTTTTGTTATTTTCACCTATAACCCTGTCCATATAGTATAGATGGATGGATTAATATAAACTTAAAATGGCTGAGTTTAGCATTTTTATTAATAATGATAAACATGTAGAAAGTATGCTCATTAAGTTTTCACTTGTGCTTATGAAAAGCATAAGTAAAAGAATGGCAAAATAGGTTGGATTATAAAATAAAGGTCTAAAATTAACAGGGTGCTAGCTAAGATGGGTTGAATTTAAGTTGTTGAAAACTTCTATAGATAAATGAAAGAGTGTTGCCCTTCATTTAAAAAAACAAAACAAAACGACAACAATTGCTTAGGTATGGTTTGATTTAGTCAGTGGTACATTTGGAAAAGGTGTATGGTTTTTATCAAGGACTAGTTCCATCAGTGGAAGCACCTCATCTGGAACAAGGTCTTACCTAGTTTGTTCTGGTTGATCTCATTTGCAGTGTGGAGTGCCACACTGAAAGAAATATAGACAAATTGGACTGACTCTAGGAAGGAGCAGTAAGGATGGTGAAGGAACTGAAAACTATGCTGTATCAAGAGAAATTGGGGTGAGAGGGAAGGAAGATCATGGCAGTTGTCTTTAAAGTAGTCCAGGTTGGTTAGTATGACATAAAATACGATCCAGTGTACTGTTTCTCTTTTCCAGCATCATTCCAGCTGTTTTCCTTCATGGCCTCTATTCTTTGAACATTCCACAAACTTTTTGGTACATACTATGCTGATTTAAAAGAAGAGGCAGTGGTATCTGAAGGTATTTGAGAAGGGAGATACAGACTATGAGCACTGCTAGAAGGAAGCAATTGATGAATTTCAACTCAAATTCTAATTTTCATTTATTTTTCATTTATAATTTTGTTATAAACTTAGTAATTAAATTGCCTTTAAACCCTGTTTTCAGAATACATGTCCAGTTTTTGGAATTTTTATTATGTTAAATTGATATTATTGCCACACATTATTCATACTGAGCTGAACATATCATGTAATGTGTACTGGAATGTGTATATTACCATGAAATCAGAGTTGGGGCTCCAGCGTCTTTTGACAGATTAAACGTAAGCTCCCACTCTATATAGTTAGTGGACAGGGCTCAAGTTCTTTTCTTATTTGTATCCCTTATTTTGAAAATATTTTTGAAATTCAGTTAATATTTTAATGTTCTTGTATGAGTTTTGCTCAAGGATTTTTTATTCCCTTTGAGAAGAAGGGACACCTTGATAGGATGCTGCTGTTACAAATTGGATTTTTTTTTTTTTTTGGTTTTTTTTTTGGTCCGGGAAAG
>NW_007728521.1:238342-242958 GCF_000696425.1 Galeopterus variegatus | reverse complement strand
GCAACGGATCGCAACCCTCAGTGTCGCGCCCGTACCGGACCGGGACTGGCAACGGGATCGGGGTGCTGCGCCCGCATCTCGCTCAGCCAGTGAGTGGGAACCGGTCTGTATGTGGGATCCGAACCCTCGGCGGGAGCGCCGCCGCACTCCCAAGCGGCGCACTGTAGCAGTGCGCCACCAGGCCGGCCCATAAATTGGATTATTAAAATGCTTATTTCACAAGCTTTTTCTGTTGCCATTTATTTTCCCACAAAATTTAAGGTCTAAGCTGTGACCATGTTCAGTTATTTACTTGAGGAAAATTGAGAATGGATTTTGGTATAGAAAATATTGAGTTTTAAATCTGCACTCTGACTGGGAGTAAATTTTTTTTTTTTTTTAACAGATCAAGAAGTTGGTATATGTTTACCTGGTCCGATATGCTGAAGAACAGCAGGATCTGGCGCTCTTGTCCATAAGCACTTTTCAGCGAGCTCTGAAGGTAAATAATGGAGTGAGCAGGCAAATAGCTGTAAGGTTTCTGCACAGTTGAAGGTGTGTGGTTTAAAGAAGAGGAGCAGTAATCCACTAAATGGCATAGTAGTGTCTTGAAAGAGTTAAAAGGCTTCCCATAAAGCCTATTCAATACCCTTAGAAAATAATATATATAATCAACTGGGACCTTGCCATATATGTTGCAGCTTCTACATGTTTCTTTATGTTCAATATAGTCATTCAAAGAACTGCATGAAAGAACTGTTCATTATTCTATCAATTAGTTGTTGAGTGTGTAAAGAGGGGGCACAGACATTTTTAAAGATAAAATTTATAACCTGCAGCGTTTATTATTATGAAATGCTAAAATCGCAGCACATTTAATAATGGATTACCAGCTAGAATTATAACTATTGCTTTTCTTTAAAACATTGTTCAGGGAAATAGACATTTATTTACTTCTCTTTATGAAATGCTAAAATCGCAGCACATTTAATAATGGATTACCAGCTAGAATTATAACTATTACTTTTCTTTAAAACATTGTTCAGGGAAATAGACATTTATTTACTTCTCTTTTTCCTCACCCATTCCCATATATTGGTTGTTCAATTTAAATTAAATAGCTATTGCTGTTGTTATATTATACCCTATAAGCACCTGTTAACTGTCATAAAGATGTCTTTGCAATATTGTAAACTTGAAATTTTGATGAATATTTTTGCACTATTGTTAGGATCCAAACCAACTAATCCGTGCAAGTGCTTTGAGAGTTCTGTCAAGTATTAGAGTGCCAATTATTGTACCTATCATGATGCTTGCTATTAAGGAGGCTTCTGCTGACTTATCACCATATGTTAGGAAGAATGCAGCCCATGCAATACAAAAATTGTACAGGTAAGTGCTTTGTTAATAATACCAAAGATCTCTAATGTTACATGGAATATAATAGACTCCAGAGGCTTATTTTATTAGCTCTTATAACTATCCTGTCCTTATACTAAGTAAATCCAGTGACCTGTATTTTTTCCCCTTGGAACATTCTTTACACATCTTTAATTTTGTTTTGGTTAGAGATCCTAAGCAGGTTTTTATTTATAAGCCTATTGGGGCCTGTGATAATTTATAAATTTTATAGCTTAAAAAAAATTAGAATTTGAACTCTTATTTATATAGTCTACCTCATGTACAAATGTATATATTATTAGAAAATCGACTTTTTTTTCTGTTTATTGTAGGGTAGAATCTTAAGTGTATTATCCATTCAATTTACTTGTCTTTGTTTTCCCTTCATCCATCTTTGTTTCTGCTGCTTCCTTCCTTGTCTGATTCTACTCAAGAGCTATTTTATTAAATAAATTTTTTTAAATGTGATTTTTAAATATAGTGTCATATCATATTTATATGATATTTTAGCAAATATCATACAATGCATTGATCTCTGTGGAAAACATATTGTCTAAATAAAATTTTCTGGAAAAAATTGGTATCATTTTCTGTTATTTATTCCACAGTCATTTTTTTAACCATTTGTGTTTTTGGTGTTCTATTCACAGTATTGTGCTTATGAGTGTTGTATGAAAATAGTAGTGGATGTGGTACTTGTGACTAGTGTGTCACATACTTGAGGAAGAAAATCAAACATATGCCAAATAATTAAAGGCAGTCTATAATTGAATAAGATATTAGCACATGATATATATACATATACAAAGGTACACTAACAATGTCTTTGATAGGACAGGGGCCAGAGATTATCATGTTGTAAATGTTACTGGAAAGTGTAGATGTAATGAAATGGGATTAATTAGGAAAGACTGCTTGGGGAGGGGGACTTGAGCTGGAATATGAAAGAATTAAAAGGTTTGAATGTTCAGGAAATTGTAATGGTTAATAATAAACTTATATAATGTTAGTAAAAAGTAAGGCCTCATATTCTTGTTAACTGTGGGGCAAAGATTATCACGCTTCTCACTCATTATCTTTTCTCATTATATACTTGCAGGATAAGATCCAAGGTCACCATAATATTTAAAAGTCCTTCTGTCACTGGACTCCAGTTTATCTCTCCTTTCTCAACTTTTACCTCTCCCTGCCTTGAATTTATAGTCTAGTAGCTCAGTATTGCCTATTAGTCCTGTATATCAAATCTTTTAATCTTATTACTTCCTCTTATTTTTCTTGGTTGTAGATGGCAGGTTTTTTTTTTTTTTTTTGCCTTTTTGCCTTTTTGCCTTTTTTCGTCACCAGCAACGGATCGCAACCCTCAGTGTCGCGCCTGTACCGGACCGGGACCGGCAACGGGATCGCAACCCTCGGCGCCGCGCCCGCACCTCGCTCAACCAGTGAGCGGCCGGTCTGTATGTGGGATCCGAACCCTCGTCGGGAGCGCCACCGCACTCCCAAGCGGCGCACTGTAGCAGTGCGCCACCGGGCCGGCCCTAGATGGCAGGTTTTATAATGCGTGTCTCCATCAGTGAACTAGTGTGATACAAAATTCTTTTTTGGAAATTCTCTGTGTTTTTTTTTTTTGTTTGTTTTGTTTTTGTTTTTTTTCCGTGTCCGGCAACGGATCGCAACCCTCAGTGTTGCCCCCGTACCGGACCGGGGACCGGCAACGGGATTGCAAGCCTCGGTGTTGCTCCCGCGCCTCGCTCAGCCAGTGAGCGGGAGCCGGTCTGTATGTGGGATCCGAACCCTCGTCGGGAGCGCCACCGCACTCCCAAGCGGCGCACTGTAGCAGTGCGCCACCGGGCCGGCCCTAGATGGCAGGTTTTATAATGCGTGTCTCCATCAGTGAACTAGTGTGATACAAAATTCTTTTTTGGAAATTCTCTGTGTTTTTTTTTTTGTTTGTTTGTTTTTTTGTCTTTTCTCCGTGTCCGGCAACGGATCGCAACCCTCAGTGTTGCCCCCGTACCGGACCGGGGACCGGCAACGGGATTGCAAGCCTCGGTGTTGCTCCCGCGCCTCGCTCAGCCAGTGAGCGGGAGCCGGTCTGTATGTGGGATCCGAACCCTCGGATGGGAGCGCCGCCGCGCTTCCCAAGCGGCGCACTATCCAGTGCGCCACTGGGCCGGCCCCGTCTGTGTTTGTTTTTGGCAATTATGTATCAGTAGTCAAAAATTATTGCCATCTTGTTAATTTTCTTTTTTCCCCCCAGCTGAAAAAAGAATTCATGCTTTAACTACTTGCAATTACTTTCTTGTGTTTTCCAACATTTTAAAGTGAACTTGTTCTTTAAATACTTTCTCAATGGCATTGGTATCTGGTTTAGTTAATTTGAGCAACTTTAGAGGGAAAGATTAGGACACATTTACGAGAAAAACCATATGATTTTACTGTAAGTTTGTTTCTGTTTGTTTCTATCTTGAAATAATTCTTGCTCTCCCTCTCCTCTTGTAAAATTTCTCAGCATCTGTGAGCATTATTTAAAGCCAGAATTAAAGGGAAAAAAATAATGTAAGTTCTTTTCTTTTTATATTTTAGTCTTGATCCAGACCAGAAGGAAATGTTAATTGAAGTAATCGAAAAACTTCTGAAAGACAAAAGCACAGTAAGTAGTATCTTTTTTATGTCATAATTTGTAAAATTTACATAGAATGTAAAATTGTGCTTTATTTACATAGTATCATTTACCATTGTATGTTTGATATGATTATTTTTATTGATTTCAAAATGGTATAAATATTAATGGAACTCATGCCTATTTTGTTCTCTTTGAAGAATAAAAATTTCCATGTAATGAGGATTGCATTTGGAATTTTAGTTTTTTACTTGTTTCTTTATCATAGTCTGAAGAAGAGCACGTTGGGGGAAAAATGTTTTCTTTAACCTGTGACTAAATTGTTCACTGCTTTCAGAGTTGAAGTTTTTATTTCAAGCAATGATTCATTAGGATTTTAAAAGGCCGAATCACATGGAAACAAATAATTGTTATAATATGAAGTATTAAGAAGTATTAAAGAGATACAGAAAAATTAGAGGGGTGTGTTTTACTATTATAAATTTGTTTTTTAAAAAATACACATTTTCAAAAGTAGAAGGTTGTTTTATTGGCTGCTAAGAATTATCTTACTGGCTAAAAGCAATCGTCTTTTGGGAATGTACCTGTCATACTCCCCCCCCCCCCCCCCCCCTTT
>NW_007728521.1:206870-238129 GCF_000696425.1 Galeopterus variegatus | reverse complement strand
CCCCCCCCCCCCCGCCATTTTTGGGGTGTAGTGACATGATAGCAAGATCTAGGAATGGGGTGACCCATGGAGTCTATGAGTAGACCACTGGTGTTTCTGGCTTACTAGTATCTTAAATGGGGCTTTTGTACCCACTTTATATGGCTCAAAACTACTGAGAAAAAGGATTCCAGCTCAGCTTAGGATGCCATCGCCAGGAAGCATGTGCTATAAACTATCTACTCTAGTAGCCACTATATCTAGTCCTGTGTAGCTATTATTCTATGGCTTAGCATGTGATCTATCCTGGAGAATGTTCAGTGTACAGTTGAGATGTACAATCTGCTGTTGTTGGGTAGAGTGTTTTATAAATGTCTGTTAGGTCTTATCATTTTATATTGTTCAAATCTTCTGTTTCTTTGTTGATCTTATGTCTACTGGTTCTATCTGTTACTGAAAGTATGGTATTGAGGTTTCTCTTTAATTCTGTCAATGTTTGCATGTATTTAGGAGCTCTGATGTTTGGTGCATATATATTTTTAATTATTTCATCTTTCTTTTGTCCTTATAAAATGTCCCTCTTTATCTCCAGTAACACTTTTTGTTTTAAGGTCTATTTTGCCTGATATAAGTGCACCCATTCCAGGTTTCTTATGGTTACTGTTTGTATTATGTATCTCTAAAATTCCATATGTTTACTTTCAGTCTGTTTGAAGTTTGAATGTAATGTATGTCTCTATCTATAGACAGCATATAGTTAGTTCTTATCTTTTTATCCAGTCTGACAGTATGGGCCTTTTGATTGGACTATTTAATCAATTCATACTTAATGTTATTATTAATGTAGTTAGATTTTCAGTTGCCGTTTTACTTATTTTTCTGTGTCTCATGTCTTTTTTGTTCCTCATTCCTTCTTTACTGCTTTTTTTTTTTGCATTAAGAGAATATGTTCTAATAAACATGTTTAATTTCTTTAATGATTTTTTTAACTATTTGTTTTTGAGAGTATTGTATTATATATGGAGATTATACTTGAAGTTTCATTCCTAGGCCATCTAGCAATTTCTTTTAGTTTTGTAGTGTAGCAGAAATCTTCATTGCATTCCTTCTAGGCATAGTTGGCATCATGTATGAGGTAATCAAATATGGATTAATTCTATAAGTGAAGACAGAGAAAAGAAATTTGATTCCTTTTTGTCTTCTTGTATGACAGGCATGCTCTCTGCTTCTCAGACCCAGATATGAAATCAATATTATTGATATTGGGGTTAACTTGATTTTAGTATTCTAAAAATACTTAGTTTCTTTTAAGCGCAAGGTATTTGTTAAGTACAGTGGAAAATAATGAGAACTACAGAAAACAGATCCTTTATTTCAGTGTAGTTTACCATCATTTCTGCTGTATCATAGACTAAAATAAATTTGTTAAATAAAATTTCCATATATATTGTGTGCATGTATTCCCAAACAGGATATAGCATGTCATAGGTGAAAATCACAGTCTTTGGAATTAGACAGAATTGGATTCATGTCTAAGCTTTTGCCATTTAGTAGCATGTACTGAGCCTTCATGAGTTTTAATTCCCAAATTTGTGGGGTTTAAAATTTTTAATTTACAAAAATTAAGCCCTCAGCACAATGCCTTACTCCATAACATAGTGTACAAATAAGAAATAAATGAGATAAATAAATGAATAAGGATGGATAAATTTCTGTGTAAATTTAGAATGTCCTTGATTTCTAACCACTTATTTCTAAAATTCAGTAGAAAGAAAAAAATATTGAATATTTGTTCATAGTAGGTATTTGATATTTGTTAAATTACTGTTGAATTAATTTGTTATATTCTTGGTGATAGTAATTAGGTGTTTGGTATTATTTTTAACCTTTTTTCCGACACATGGTATTATGCTTGGTATTCATAAATAGACATTTGATGGCCTCTCCATTATGAGTTATAAAGTGTTATATATAGTATGTGTTTATTTTATTTTATTTTTTCTTTTTTTGTCTTTTATCGTGTCCGGCAACGGATCGCAACCCTCAGTGTCGCGCCCGTACCGGACCGGGACCGGCAACGGGATCGCAACCCTCGGTGTTGCTCCCACACCTCGCTCAGCCAGTGAGCGGGAACCGGTCTGTATGTGGGATCCGAACCCTCAGCGGGAACACCACCACGTTCCCAAATGGCGCACTGTAGCAGTGCGCCACTAGCCAGTGAGCGGGAACCGGTCTGTATGTGGGATCCGAACCCTTGGCGGGAGCACCACCACATTCCCAAATGGCGCACTGTAGCAGTGCGCCACTGGGCCGGCCCCTGTGTTTATTTTTTTAAAAAATTAAACACATGTATGTATTTTTCTATCTATATTAAAAAACAAGTTTATACTGATATTTCTAAGTCCAATGTAACAGTACAAAGTTTCTTCTAGCCTCCTCCCTTTACATATTTGTAATTTCCTCTCTGACTTTATGAAACATGGCTCCCATTATTCACAATATATTTACTTTTTTGCTGAGTCCCAGATGCAGAGAAAGTGTTGTTTCAGAATTGCTAGCACTTACCTCTGTGGGGAGTAGTAGGATGGGGACTATAATTAGAGTTAAATATTGGTTTAGAACTGTTTTTATCTCTATTCTTATTTTTTTGACATTATGGTAAATCGAAATTGCTTTATCATTATATTCTTGAACTTGTTTTGTTAGTGTAGAGGATAGCTATTGATTTGCTGAATGATAATTTTATATCCTGCTTCTTTACTGAATTCTTTTGCTGTTTAAGTTAGTTTTCTCATTCATTCATTCTTGTTTGTTTCTACGGAATGAATCATATCTGCAAACAGAGATAGTTTTACTTCCTCTTTTTCAATTCCTAGGGCTCTAATTTCTCTTGTTTAATTATATTGGCTAATATCATTATGGCTTTCAAAGGTAATGGAGATGGTTGGCATCCTTGCCTTGTTTTAATCTAAAGGAAATGCCTGCTTTAAGATGCTGGTCCTGAGAATTTTCTTTTTATCATTGAAATAGTATAGTTTGCAAGGTATTTCAGAGTTAGTTGATGTGGGTCAGTGTTTTCCTGGTACCTAGTGAGCCCTTTCAAAATGTAGCTTGAGAACTTTTATTATTTCTGGAAAAGTGATTTTTAAAAAGATGATAGTTTTAAATATTAATTCTGTTTAATTGTTATTTTTTTCTTCTTCAGTGATTCCAATTCTATGTAAGTTGGATCTTCTTTGCTTGTCTTACATTTCAATCAGTGTTTGTCTAAACCTTTTTACTTCTTTCTTTATCTTATTTTCATTCTCTTGGTTATTTTTTTACATTCCTTTGACGGCCCTAATAAATTTTCATTCTCCCAGGATACCTTGCAATTTAGACTTCATGTCTGATTATTTTTCCCCTGCAATTTCTTTCCTGATTTTATTAAACTCCTGTTTGATTTCTTTTGTTAATTTCTGTTCTCTGTTTTTGAATTTCTGATTCATCTTTATTTTTCCTATCTTCTAATGGTTCTTTTGAGGGTATTTAATTCATTTTGGAGTGTTGTGTTACAGTCTCCTTTTGCTTCATCAATGATTATTATGTGGGTAATTTTCACCAATTGGATTGTTTTGATTTACATTTTCTGTTTCAATGCTTGTAGATTACTTGCATCTTTGCATTTCTGTGAACAGGGTTGGTGGTTTGATTTTTGAGGTAGCTTGCAAGATTCCAAGTGTAAGCGCACCCTCTCTGTCAGAATAGCAAAGTATTTTTTTTTTTTTTGTCTTTTGTCTTTTTTCCGTGTCCGGCAACGGATCGCAACCCTCAGTGTTGCCCCCGTACCGGACCGGAGACCGGCAACGGGATCGCAAGCCTCGGTGTTGCTCCCGCGCCTCGCTCAGCCAGTGAGCGGGAGCCGGTCTGTATGTGGGATCCGAACCCTCGGACGGGAGCGCCGCCGTGCTTCCCAAGCGGCGCACTATCCAGTGTGCCACCGGGCCGGCCCCTAAAGTATTTTTTTTTTACTAAATGGCTTTTTTGGGGAGGGCATGCATAGGAAGGGGTATATATTCAAACATTATTTTGAGATATATCTTGTAGGAGCCTAAATTTTTCCCTCTTATTTACTTTTTCCTGTTACCTCATGGTTTTTAAGGGGCTCCTCTCTCCCAACTTCTTTTTTAACCTGCTTTTTCCATGAAACTTTCCCTTTCCAAAGTGGCCTCATTGAATTGTCTTCACCTTCCTTTGTCACTTCCCTGTAGTCTGCTCTGATCTACCAGGAATCTCTTTTAGTATTTTCATACTTAGTGTGTTCTTTCTCTTTCTGTTGTTGATTTTAGTTTACTCTTATGCCCACCACTAACTCCTGTCTGCTCTGTTCTGGACAGTTTCTTTTTATACTGTCAGGTCTTTGTGAAGTTTTGTGATATAAGAATGAAAATAGCTCTCTTGGATTTAGGGCTTACTTTTCTACTTATATCTAAGTTGAAGTTTGGGCATTTTCTCTGGTTTTGAGGTATACATGTCTACTTAGGATTTAAATCAATTTTGTTTTGAGAATGTTTTCTGATAATTTTTTCCTTTGCATGATTATAAGCCATTGTAGAAAGGTTAAAATATTCTGATATCTACACAGATATTTATGGATTTTACCTTAATTATTACTTTATTTTTGTCACATATAATACTTTATTGAAGTGAGACAGGTACATTTCTCCCCCCCCTTAATTATTACTTTATTTTTGTCACATATAATACTTTATTGAAGTGAGACAGGTACATTTCTTCCCCCCCCCGCTCAAATTTATAAGGTCAGTATTGACATTTAACATCAATAGTCACAAATCATTTTTATTTAAAAAATTCCCAAATAAATGAACCAGGACTAATTTGTTTCTATGTTTTGAAAAGGAATTTACTTGCTTTAAGCATGAGCTTCCTGGAATCATTATTGTGATACTAAAAAATTCCCAAATAAATGAACCAGGACTAATTTGTTTCTATGTTTTGAAAAGGAATTTATTTGCTTTAAGCATGAGCTTCCTGGAATCATCATTGTGATAACATTGCTGTTACTACTCATAAGTATAAATTTGAAGATGTTAATCTATTAAAAAAGTTTCTTCTTTTAACCTCTCTTGATTTTGAGATATATCTTCTGTTGCTTCTCTTAGGCTAAAGGAAGATTTTCTTACAAGTGAGATCTCAAAGGAAATGAGTTCTTTAATTCTCATTTTAAGGAAGAGTGGAACTATAAGCATATTAAAATATGATACAATAGTTTTTTTTACTAGGTAAAGATCAATATTTGTCATAGGGAGAGTCTTTTCCTAAAAATAAATCACTTTAGGTTTAGGAATACAGTTATCATAAGATAAATGTAGGAACATTTTCGTGTTATGTAGGTAACTGTTGTCTGAAGGTATCTGTATATTTGAAGAGATATTATAGAAACCTTACAAATGTATTCAGTGAAATTAAAAGGGAAGATTTTATCTATATTCTATCATCCCCAATCAACTGCTATAATTTTTAATATAATTTTTTATTGTATATTCTTAGATTTTATGCCATTTTCATCTGTCTTCTCTATTTAACATATCCTAAACACTTTTCAGCTTCATTACATATCTTTCCTGATGTTTACTTATGAATTCCATTTTTAAAATTTATAACATTTCTTTTCCTTCAATATGTAGCAATCTATATTTGCTGAGCAATTAAAGCATAGAAGTAGACATTCTTTTATTTAGAATGCCTAAAAAGCAGGGTGGTATTTATTTCTTTTTTCTTTCAGGTTAATTTTAAAGAAATCCTTTTGATAGCACTTTGCTTTCTAATAGAAAACAGAGTTTCTTAGGAAAACAAGTTAGTGCCTACTGAAAAATTGAGCTGTTTGTTTATATTTTTTGATGACATAAAACTTCTCCTTAATTTTTTAGCCACAAAATTATGTTTAATGAATAGATTGGTAGTTTATAGCTAGAATGTAGGGGTAAGACACCATCACCATTTTATAAGTCACTGATTTAATGTTGGTAAAAGCCTCACTGTTATGGGGAAAAAAAATACACTCCTGAGTTTGTGCAGATGTTTTATTGTGATAGATCTATTATCCAGCTATTAGAAGATAAATGACTGATCTTTCCCATTTTCCATGCCTCAAGAAAATTGAAATAAGAAGGGGAATATCATTTGGGCTGTATGATTAGGGCAGGTTGGATGGCCATTAATTTAAGGGAAGAAAATCTTGGCAGCATTGGCCAACTTATACTATATTATCAATCAAACCTTGATGCACTTCTTGTGATGACCCAGCACTCTCAGGTTTTTGCAACGTTAATTAGAATTCATGACAAAATAGATGCAAGGAAACGTTTTGTACCCTTCATAATTTTATAGAAAATTTATTGTTATTAGAGGAACCATTTGCTTAGTGTGATTTTTTTCATTACCAGCTTGTCAACTAGTATAGATAATCTGGAGAAAATATGAACTCCATAGATGGGGTGTCACTTTTGTTGATGGTTCATGTAGTTTACCTTGGAGCACAGCTAATGGCTGAAGTTCATAGCAACAGCACAGAAAAACGTGGCAACCAAGGGAAGATAAATGAACCATGTTTATTGCTTTAATATAAAAAATACATAAATGGAAAACTGCATTTGAATTTGATGAGCTCATTGCTAGTTTTGTTGGAGTGATTTATTTTTCCCCTTATATGAAAAGCTACTATTGACACAGTGAGATGGAAATTAACTGTCTGTTTTTTGGAAACCAATATTTTGGTTTTAAAATCTCAATAGATCATTTTCTTTTAATTCTGAATGTTTTATAGAATATTGAACATTTACGTGACCAAAATTATCAATTCTGCCAGTGTTTAGCTCAGGGTCAGTTTGTTAAAACTATACATTGAAGTATCTAAAACGGTCAGTTTTATTTTGTAAAGGTACTCCCTTCACATCTTTCTGATTATCTTGTTTCCTTAAACTTTATTTGTATTTAAGTAATTAATTATTTTCTTTCCTTTTCCTTTTTATGATATTTGTTAGTACTTTAGAATGTGTCAGTGCTTTAGAATTATTGTGTACTTATAGCGGTTGGTTTAATAAATTTCATATTGTGGTGGCTGATTTTCCATTTAATTGTTTGGTGTCTAAACAAATTTGGAAAAAAAATCTCTAGGTTTAAACAAAATAACTTGATTTTTCCTAGTGTTTTTAAAATTAAAACTGTTGAGTTATCCTTTTAGTTTCATTTTATTTATTAGGACTATTTTATTCTAAGTGGTATTCTTAATTTTTGTACTTTAACATCCTTTACCAATTAATACTGACATTAATGTCATATTAATATAAGATTGATATATATGTAAAATATTTACAGATGTTTATGTCTCACTAATATTATTATTCTGTCGTTTAATGGCATAACTTAATTGTTTTAAGAGATTTTTTAGTGATACTAATTCCAGCCTTATAGAAATGTGATTATCACAAAATATAACTTCTGAAGAGTAGTTTATGCAGAAGACATCAAAATGTGGAGTTGAAAACATGAACTTAACTTCCTTTCTATGTCAATAGCAAATAGAAAATTATATATATATAGTACATTTTTATTTAGTTCACACAAATAATCAATTCTTTGCTTTTTCGACTGAGGTGCATACATGCTGGGACCAGCAGGCACCAGTACATGGGTAGGGCTGGAGTCAATAAATGCGCCTTCACGTTTATACTGATTGGTAATTCATAAAATCCCCACAGGACTTGAAACTTGTTTAGCATAATAGCAAGTCTATATTCTGAGCTGTTTTCTTTGAATTGTATTGTTAGTTGCATATTAATAAAGTAAATGTTAGCCAAGTAGAGGGACAAACACTCAAAACATGAATATCATTGTATCTAATATTTTTCAAAAGGTACCATTTCAGTAAGTTATATTTTTATTTAATTGCTTATTTTAAGTCATCGGGGAAATTTTAGACAGTAAAACGAAGATCCCTAGTGTTCAGAAAGAATATGATATTAATTTGTTTTTTCAAAACTGTATTATATTGTTGGCTAACTGCACATATATCAGTGTTATATGTGTAGGAATATTTGTATATTATATATTTTGCTTAGCTTGTATTTTTATACTGAAGGAATCTTAATTTTGCCACTTTGTAAAAGCACGACAGTTAAAAAACCAACATTTATTATTTATTAATTGGTGTTGGAGTAATCTCCCTTTTGTTGGTAATACATTATTCCAACATATTGTTATAAAAGTGATAATGATGTACTAACATTTTAGCCAGTGTATTTTCTTTGTAAATAAATTATATTGATAAAAACAGGTGGATTAAGATGTCTTAGATTTGAAAGTGTTTTTGTACCAAAAACATTTATGAGCTGTTCTTATACTTTTTAACATAAATTCATTGGGGCATTATTGTCATTCTCATTTTAAACTGACACAGTGTGATCCTTGTTATTGTCTTGATTGTTCTTCTGAATATTGTTATGAATAAAGTAATGAATCTTTAAATTAGAATTTAGTTTAGCTTTAAAAATGAAAGATGTGCGTGATTAATGTTTAATCCATGTATGAATAGTTTATTGAAATTTAACTGATGAAATAAAATTATCAGAATTTACTTCTCTTCAGAAAAGAATTAGTTTTCCAGACATATTGCAATTATTAAAATTATTCTTTGAGGGCGTGGTACTTTAAAATTTGTTACTCACACATGAACATTCATTTTAATTGAAAGACTGAGTACTTTAAATGTTGATTGTTGTAACACTGGGTACACTACTTTAGTGCCTCAGTAGGATCTTTGATGGGGGGAAATGTTTTTAATGAGTTACTATTTCTTTCCTTACTTCTCTTCAGAAAAGAATTAGTTTTCCAGACATATTGCAATTATTAAAATTATTCTTTAAATTATACTTTAAAATTTGTTACTCACACATGAACATTCATTTTAATTAAAAGACTGAGTACTTTAAATGTTGATTGTTGTAACACTGGGTACACTACTATAGTGCCTCAGTAGGATCTTTGATGGGGGGAAATGTTTTTAATGAGTTACTATTTCTTTCTTTTCTAGTTGGTAGCTGGCAGTGTTGTGATGGCTTTCGAAGAAGTATGCCCAGATAGAATAGATCTGATTCACAAGAATTATCGCAAGCTATGTAACTTACTTGTTGATGTAGAAGAGTGGGGGCAGGTTGTCATCATCCACATGCTAACTCGATATGCTCGTACACAGTTTGTCAGTCCTTGGAAAGAGGTAAGTGTTAAACAGTCTTCCACTTATAAAGTATACTGACAGAATAGATGAGCTTTTAAAAATGTATACAAAACATTGAGTAGAAAAATATAAAAATCTGCATATATAAGGAGGACTTGTTTTTCTCATGTTCTTTTAGAAAAGCAGGAAACCAATAATAAATGCAGCAGTAATGTCCATTGTTTTGGTGCTGATTGATACATATTTAGTGGCATAGTATATCAACTTTTAGTATGATACTTGGCAAGAGGTCCTTGTTAGGAGCAGCAACATGATAGTGTGTTTACAAGACATTGCCAAACCATGGATATTTTTTTTTACTAGATACTCACACACCTTTGAGCTCCAGCTGTTCCAGGTACTCATTTGTAAAAGTAGGTGATGTGGTTCTATAATGTGAATTTACATCTAAGACAATTTATTGCCTTTATAGATAAATATTATTGAACTTTTAAACTACTTTTTCCTTGTTTTATATTTCTAAACTATGTTTATATTTTCCTTTTCTTCACTTAAGCTGGTAGGAGTTTAGTAAAATTAATAATTAAATATACCTTAAAGTGAAGTTATTTTTTTGGTGCGGATTAACATTAGAAGCATACCTTACTCTTTTCATCATATCGAAAATTTAGTAAATTTTAATTTTATTACATAGTTTAAGAGAGATTACTCAGTGTGTATGTATTTAAAATGGAAATGTAAATTTGAAATTTGTTTAAGAAATCCTTAAGTATTATAAGACTAGCACATTCATTCTAATATTTTGATATGTCTTATATTTTTGGGGGGTAAGGGGGCAGCTGGCTGGTGTGGGGATCTGAACTCTTGACAGTGGTGTTACAGTACTGCACTCTAACCAATTGAGCCAACCAGCCAGCCTTAATATGTCTTATCTTTTTAAAATGCTGTATTATAGATTTTAAAATCTATAATATTTTAAAATCAGTAGTGTAGAAAATAAAAGATAAAAAACACACAAGTGTGTCAAAGTAGTGTGTACACAAAACTATGAATAGGTCTTGAGTACTGAGTGTACATCTCGCTTTTGTTAATTGGAAATAATATTAAAGTGAGAAAATTTAAATAAAACGGAAAAATGTTCATAATACATGCTTTAGATGACATGTCAAGCTTACACATAATTATAAAATGTTTATCAGTGTCTTTTTACATTGTGTTAGCATTGGTTAACATTAAAAACTATTTAAAAATTTTTTAGTATTTTTATCCAGAAGACTGTAATAATGATTCCATCTCAGTTTTAATATTAACAAAGTCATTATGTTATTCTACTTAAAAATTGAAGTATATTTTGAATTATTTATATATAAAAGTATTATGCCATGTAGGGCTATTATATTGATTTCACTATCCTCATGTACTTTTATAATTTTATTTATCATTGAGCAAAGTACAGTTTCGATGGCACTTTTGCTAGATTAAGCATCATGTGCATGATGAAAATGTCTTGAATGTCTTGGCCTTTTGATTGTAGAGATTTTTGTTGCTAACAGCTTATTTGTTTTGGCCTTTGAGAGATTTTTGTTGCTAACAGCTTATTTGTTTATTTCAGCCAATTCCTTTCAAAATGCTACTGAGATTTTTTTTTTTCCCCGTTATTTGAGGTTATAGATAATTTTGGCTTATCTACCACTGTCACCATTTAAAAATTTTTATTATACTTTTCTATCACTATCAGATCGTTTTCATTAGATGTATGCAAATGACCCTTTGCTTTGTTATTATATCGAAACCAGAGTTAAAATGTATGCATATACTTTATTTATCATATCTCCTAAAATTATGTAATGGATTTTAAAGCCTGTTTTTGTAGTTTAATTGTTTTTCTGTTCTTTGAATTTTACCTTATTTTATATAAAATTCATTTTCAAAGCAGTATGCAAAAGCAAGAAAATTAAATTTTGTACTACTGTGTATGTTTATTCTTTTGACAGTTAGTTTGAAAAATTGCAACTACATTCAGTCTTTGTGTTTTCACATGTTAACTAAATGAGTATTAATTATTACAATCATGAGATGCAGTCTGATCATTTTCCCTGGCACACTGGAGTTGGACTAAATCAATTCTTTTCTTTGCCACTTATTTACAATCTTACTTGGGCATTATTCTAAATGCTGTGGTTATTAACCACTAATTTAGTGGTTTTCAAATGTGCACCTCAGCTCTCAGGATGCGGTAGCACTGCCACAGGAACAACCAAGGGGTGCAGTGTTGCTCTAGACTGTGCAGCGCTCTAGGCTCTTGCCATTGAAACAGACCAGTTTTCCTTTGCCTGCCTTTCTTATGCAGCTTTGCATAAACTTTCCTTTGAGAAAGATTCCTTGGCTTAAAGAAAAAGAAAGAAAGAAAACCACTTAAAAGAGTTTAGCTAACTCTTAATCATATTCTATTTTTTAAAAAATTATATAGGAGCAATCCAAGCACATGGTGAAATAAAAAATAAGTTGCCTTCTCATAACCTCTTGATTGATCCCTTCGAGGCAATTATTGGCAATCATTTAATTTAAGAGTTTAGCTAACTCTTAATCATATTCTATTTTTTAAAAAATTATATAGGAGCAATCCAAGAACATGGTGAAATAAAAAATAAGTTGCCTTCTCATAACCTCTTGATTGATCCCTTCGAGGCAATTATTGGCAATCATTTAATTTGGTTATTCTGGTTGTAGAAATTTTACTTTGGATAAAACATTTTACTTTATTTATTAATTTAAGATGGTATCAGTTGACCTCAGTCCATGGAAAAAGTATTCTTTGATAATTTAAGTTCTATTTGAGAGTCTTGTTTAGCCAAGAATAATCAAGGTAACAGGCTGGTGTCTATATGTGTACGTATGTGTTCTGTTAAGAACCAGCGTGAAAGATTTGGAAAGGTCAGCCCTTATTATAGTATTAGAATTAGGGAGTATAAAAAAATGTTAAACTTGGTATACATACATTTTATGAAAATAAGGTGCAAATGGATTATCAACATCTGGACTGTGTCCGTGCTCTCGATCAGTCAGTTAATCCATCTCAACCTTTGTCTATGCTGATGATAATTTTGTTTTACTGGGAAACTTTGGAGTGAGCAGTCCAGCCATTTGTAGTCAAGAGGCCTTCTGGCCTAGATGTTCCTTCCAGCTTTTTAGGAGTACACATGGTGGTTTTAGCTTTAGAAGTTGACAAACTCAATCACAGAGTTTGACTATAGCTGGAAGAAACAGAGAAGTATTTGGCATTTACAAGGTACTTCAAATAGTTTGTGGAAAAATAGAATTAAAAGTTAATACAAATATTTCCATGAACTTTTTGAAGACCCGGCATGTATCTGCATTCTGTTCCATATCTGATGATGTAAAAAAGCATACCGTGTAGTAAGGAACAGTTAAGATTATTATAGAATAGAAAGCAAGGTGGAACAGTATTCTAGCAGAGCCAGTGCTGAGTGGTTATCATCCTTTTTTATCCTTCTACCAATGCTTGAATGTGCTGTTTCATGGCGTCAGCTGGGTAGAAATGTCTTCATTCTAGCACCCCATTCCCTTTACACACAGGCAGAAATCACTTATATAAATGCTGTATGAGCACCATTTTACCATAAATTAAGGGCCGTTTTACCTGGAAGTAAAACAATATGCTAATGGGAAAACAGTGCCACTAAACTGAAATATTGACTTAAAAGTTATTTAAAATAAAAAAGCTGCTTTTAATACTAAATTCATTGAAATCAAGCAGTTTTTTTCTCAAGTACTAAGAGGAAATGTGAAAAATAGTACTGTGATACTTTATACTTAATAAGTTATCTTTTTTCTGTACTGTATTTTATTTGAGCTAAGGTAGTTGAAATTACTATAACCATTTTATAGGTGAAGAAACTGAGGCACACAGATTTTAACAACTCACCTAAAATAATATCATTTATAAAAGGTGAAGCCAGAAATATAGTTATTTGATGTGCAGGGGAGCATTCTTTACTTTATATTCTATTACCTCCTGACTAAATTAAAATATATATTTGGTTAACTTAATAAGTTTTTGTGTGTTTGTTTATTGGAAGCCCCCGGTTTATAGTGTTCAGACATTACAATTAGCTAACAACGTTAATTAAATTTGCTTTCGAAGAGAAAAATCATGTTTCTCATTGATTTTTAAAAAACATTTGTTTGTGTTAATATGCTTGAAGAGCAGTAAAATTTTTTTGTGAGGAATCGAAAATTAGTAGAAATACTTTTTGAGATGAGCTGATGTACATGAATTGTCAATAAATTCTCAAATGAGCACATCATATACAAACAAGCTTCAGGAGCAGAAGAGATTTTTAATTTAGTTTATTTGCATCATTATAGATCAGTATTTAGGCTGTTTATATGTAAATGTATGATTTGAGGAACAATTAAGTGTTGACAAAGTAGATTGCAGTCATATCAATTGCAGTGCATTTTCCATAATTTTTCTAACTGACATCTTTGATGATAAATAGTGGATGCCAAGTCAAAGCCGATTATACAGTGCACTAGGAATTCATGGGGCTGTCAGGGAGAAGACCGATTGACTTTAAATTTACATATTAATGAGAAGATTTGTTAAGAGGGTGCTTGACTATAGAAAATAACAGCGTATTTATAGGGCACGACATTTTATAAATAAAGCTGATGCAGGAAAATGGAAATTAAACCTTTTAGGTTAATAAATTCAAGAGACTGCTAAAATGCATATTTGCATTTTTATTTTCTTAAATTTACCTTACTTTTTGCAGTCCATGTGGGTTGTTTTTTATTCTAGGTCAAGTTTGTATAATATTCAAGGATATAACATTACTTAAGTATTTTCTTTGTCATTCAGGCCTGTTAGGGTAGAATATTTGCAGTATAATGTAAATCTCTAAGATTAAGTTGCTTTTGTAGAAATAATGGATTTTAAAAAATAAATATTCTAAAACATAAAGTATGTAAAACAAATGATTTTAAAAAACCCCAAAACTTTTTAGTAGTGTTTATTGTAAACTGGGGCCTGACAGGAATGTTTTTAATTTCGTGAATCTAGCTCTTTAAAATTGAAATTTCTCTAGCAGATGACAGTTTTTCAAGAAATATCAAAATATTTTACTTTAGTAATTTAGAACTTAAAACTTTAAATATTCACCATTATTTTTTAGAATGTAAATCCGGGTAATACAGTTCTGGTGGCCACCTTTATGCCATTTTGAAATTTGGAATGATTATTTTTGTCTCAGTATATCTGTACTTCAGTTATAAAACCTCTTAAACTTGGCTTAAGAAAGTTCCAAGTTTAGAATTTTGTTTAAAATATTTTTAAGATAAATTTTTAAGTTTTTCAGAGGTAGCTATAAAAACTCATCAAAATGCAAAATTCATGTACATAGTTCTTGACTAGTGATTTTTTGCAAGTACAAAGGTGTTTTGTTTCATAGTTACTATGCTCTTTTCATTTTGCAAATGGTAGGGAAGCTCTGGTACAGACATTTTATTGGTACATTTTATTTGTTCTGCTATAGTTTGAGTGACTTCTTGATTCCACCTGACCACATCTAAAGAGAGTTTGTTTCTTGCTCTCAGTTTGAATTTGAAATGTGGGTATTTTATGCTTTATTCTTTTTTGTTTCTGTAGTCTTAGAGCATTTTTGGAAGGAGTAATTTGTGGGATAGTCGATTCAGTCTCTCAGCAAGGATTAAAGTCTTTTTTAAAATACTTGAGCTGTGGCCTTTTCTGAAATGTTCTTAAGTGCCCAAACTAGCATTCATGCCACTTAGTATATCCCTATGGAGGAATATTCTGAACCTTTAAGTTGTTCTTCTCTATTTATTGTATAACCCACTGTATTAGTCTGTTCAAGTTGCTATAATGAAAATACCATAAACTGTGTAGTTTACCAAAAACATTTATTTCTCTCAGTCTGAAGGCCAGGAAGTCCTAGATCAAGATGCTACAAATTTGGTGTCTGGGGAGGGTCCACTTTCTGGTTCATTGATGGTGTCTTCTCCCTGTATCCTCACATAGTGAAAGAGGCAAGGCAGCTCTCTGGGGCATCTTTTATAAGGGCACTAATCCCACTCATGAGAGCTCTGCCCTAATCATATACTCATCTCCAAAATGTCTCACCTCTAAATATCATTACCTTGGTGATTAAGATTTCAACATGTGAATTTTGGGGAGCAGACACAAATATTCAATGCATAGCAACCAAGAACTATTTAATATATTAGTTGCCAGCCTCATTTGGCTATTTAAATTTAAATAAAATTAGAAAATTATTTGCTTAAGTTGCGCTAGCCACATTTCAAGTGCTCAGTAGTCACATGTGGGTAGTGCCTACTGTATTGGTCAGTACTAATGTAAGACATTTTCTAGCTCACAGAAATTTCAACTGGACAGTGTTGCCCAGAGTCTTCACTTTTTTCAGAGAGCGAGCCTTGTTTCCTATTCCACCCACTTTTCCTCAGCACCTGCTTCCACTACTAAACTCCCTTACCAACCCACACCACCCCAGAAGACTAAAAAGATGAAGATAATTTTTCATTACCCTCTTATTTTTTGTATTAGAGAAAGAGATTCTATGCTGTATCTTTATTTCATCATTTTTGCCTAGAATCCCGTGTTAACTATTAAGAGTATTTTATGACTTTTAACATGTACTAAATGAATTTTAGAAACAAAGCCTTAGAACATAAGAAAAAATGTGACCCATATTTCCACTGTCCTCTGATGTCCGTCTTCAAGGTTCCTTTTTTTTCCTGCTGTGCTTTTTTTCTTGACATTCTCCCGTGGATATTTCTATCATTGTATTTCCTTTTGACCACACAATTCATTTCTTTCCTTATATTTTTTTCCAAGTTAGTGTTGTTTTATTACTGTGGCATAAAAGTCTGAATGTGATTAATACTGAATTTTAGTCTTCTGACAAGCCAGTTATGTGCATTAATCTTTAATTTTGTAATTTTGCTGTATACATATTCATCTCAGAAAAGATTATTTTATATAATTTAATGTGGTAATTTGAAACATTCAATTTTATTCTATTTTGTTATCCATTTAGTTGTATTTACATAAACTATAAATTTCTGATATATATCTTAAAATCATTGCAATCCTTCTGGAAGTTGCAAGCCTTCAATAGACTTTAAAGCTTAAAAATAGTTGCTTCAGACAGGTTCTGCCAGTGCAATTGTTTTCAACATGGGCAAACAGGTTTGTGGTGCTTCCTACTCTACCATCTTCTAAAAAGAATCCTCTCTGCTGTATATTTTTAAAGCAAGTGTTTATGTGCATTGTGTCAAAAAAAAAAAACAAAAACAAACAAACCATGAGTAAAAGGATTGTCAAAGAAGGTGCATTGCAGTCTGAGATGGCAGACAATTTATATTTAAGTCCTTCTATTGCACTGTATTTGACTGTGAACTATAAGAAATTCTCAGGCTGGACAGTTAGCTCAGTTTGTTAAAGTGTGGTGGTGTTAAGGGTTTGGATCCCTGTACTGACGAGCTGCGAAAAAACCCACAAAAAACACACGCACACGTGTATAAGTTGAATAAATTGATAGGCTTTCCAGGATTTTGTTAAAGATTTTCTTTTTCTTCAGGAGAAAGATAAAGTATATTATAAGGACTTTCTGGTCATTGATACTTAGAAATCAGGCTCTTAGGTGTTTGTTGATTTATGGTTTTTCATATAATGACAGTAAAAGAGCTAGCATGTTTTGAGCACTTGCTAAATACTAGACTGTATACTAAGGAGTTTAAAAATATAAATTGTTTGGGCTGACCCCGTGGCGCACTCAGGAGAGTGCAGCACTGGGAGCGCAGTGGCGCTCCCGCCGCGGGTTCAGATCCTATGTACGGATGGCCCGTGCGCTCACTGGCAGAGCGCGGTGCGGACGACACCAAGCCAAGGGTTGCGATCCCCTTACCGGCCACAAAAAACGACAAAAAAAAAAAAAAAAAAAATGTGTGTGTGTGTGTGTGTATAAATTGTTTAAATTTTATTACCCTTACTTTATATATAAGGAGAATGAGGCACAGAGATTAAGTACCTTGTCCAAGATTTTTTCTAATAAGTAATATGTAGCCAGCATAAAAATGAAAGTAGTCTGGTTCCAGAGCTCATATTCTTACTTACTGCGTAATGCTGTTTCATGTATAAACTAAGATCGTGGTACTTTTCCTCTTTTGGGTCCTGAACAAATTGCTTGTGCTGTATTTGTTTTGGTCTCTCTAGGTCTAGCAGTTAAGTTTCCTGGTAACAGGAAATTTAGGTGTTTAGTAGCTATAACCTAATATACTGCTGTCATCATGTCTTGACAACCTATACTTAAGTTGGGTTTATAAGGAACCTTTGTCAATTGGGAGATGGGGAGAATTTGTTTTGCCACCTTTTTTTCTTTCTTCCTCTCTCTCTGCTGCTGAAAACTTTAGGCAGGAGATTCTTCCAGGTTTTGCCCAACATCCTTTGTTAAGACAACTTATATATGGTACATTGACAGCTGTTGTTTTTTTTCTTTTCCCTTTTTCTTGTGTACTATGAATTATACTGACTGATTTTTGAATGTTAAATAAGCCTTGTATTCCTGAGATAAACTACTTAGGTCATTTTTATGTATTGCTGGATTCATTTTGCTATTATTTTGTTTAGGGATTTTGATTCTATACTCATGAATGGAATTAGTCTCTAGTTTTCTTCTAATGTATTTGGTTTGGTATCAGGAATAAGTATAATGCATACCTTGTTCTTGATAATATTAAAGAGTTTGTATTATTTGTTGTGTTATTTCTACATTCAGATTTACCAGTGAAGCCACCCAGGCCTTCAGTTTTCTTTGTATGAAGATTCAATTTGAATTGAGTTTTTTAGTAGCTATAATGTTATACGGATTTTCTATATTTTCTTGAGTTAGTTTTGATAATTAGTATCTTTCAGGGAGTATTTCCATTTTAAGTAAGTTACCAGATATATTGGCATACAGTTGTTTGTTATCCTTTTTTATCCATCTCATGTATATAGAATCTGTAGTAATGTTCTTTCTTTTGCCTGATATTTGTAATTTTTCTTCTCTCTTATCTTGATCCATCTAGCTAGAGGTTTATCAATATATCTAATAACATTTTCTGTTTTGACTTTTTAAAATTATTTTTGTATTTTTTATTTTATTGATTTCTATTCTTATTCCTTTCTTCTACGTATTTTGGGTTTTCCTTTTTGAGATTCTTAAAGTGGAAGTTTAGATTATAGAAGACTTTCTAATATATGATTTAAAGCTCTGCATTTCTGTAGCTCATTTACATTTAAGATAAGTGGTGTTATGTGGTTGCTTTTCTGTCTACCGTTTTGCTATTTGTGTCCTTTTTGTGTCACCTTTTTGTTCTTCTATTTCTCTTACACCTTTTGTTTTGGGTTAAGCAAAATAAGCTTTTGTATTTAATTTTAATTTTTCTATTTGATTTGTTATTATATGTTGTAATTATTTTTTGCCTGTTGTTTGAGGTGTTACAATATGTATTTGAACTCATCAGAGTGTATTTGAGTGAATGTTGCATTACTTCATGAAAAATGTTGAATTTTTGTGATACCCTTGTCTTTGTGCTGTTGTTCTTACATATATTGCATTTACATCATTTATAAGTCACACAATACAGATTCATAATTTCTGTTACAGAAATTGTATATTAAAGAAGTTAGGAGAAAAAAGAAAATATGTAATTTATAATAGTTACTCAAATATATACCATTTCTTGCATTCTTTATTTCTTTCTGTAGTTCTAAATTATCACTTATTATTTTTCTCTTCAACCTGAACAGTTTCTTGTATTTTTTGTAATACAAAGGTTGTGTGCATGAATTTTTCAGTTTTGTTCATGTGAAAATGTCTTGATTCCATCTTTAGTTTTGAAGAATGGTTTTGCTCCATGTAGAATTTTTGTTGATAGTTTTTTTCTTTCGACAATTTAAATAAGTTTTTCCATTATTTAAAGATGTTTTCCTATATTGTTTTATAGGCTCCATTGTTTATGATCAGAAGATAAACATAATCATTGCACCTCTGTGTATAAAGTACTGTAAATCTTTGCTTTAAAGATTTTCTCCTTTTGTTTTGATTTTAGGAGTTTGACTATGATGTACATAGGCGTGGTTTTCTTTTTATTTATCTTGCTTGGGAGTTTGATGAGTTTCTTGGATATGTAAACTGGTTTTAAATTTTTTCCTTTAAACTAAATTTGAAATAAAAAGATGTTTTGGGTTTTTTTTTTTTTTTTTTTTTTTTGGTGATATTTTGTATGCTCCATTTACTTTTCCTCTCATTTTGGGACTTAAGTTATAAGTATTTCAGATTTTTCAGATTGTTTGATATTGTTCCACATGGTTCTGAGACTGTTTTCTTCACTTGTTTTTCTTCAATTGAATGATTTTCTATTGAACTGCCTTCAGGTTTCTTGACTTTTCTGTAGTCTCCTGTCAGCTGTTAAACTCTACTATGTTTTTTATTTTTTTTTTTTTTTTAAAGATGACCGGTAAGGGGATCTTAACCCTTGACTTGTTGTTGTCAGCACCACGCTCACCCAGTGAGCAAACCGGCCATCCCTATATAGGATCCAAACCCGTGGCCTTGGTGTTGTCAGCACCGCACTCTCCCGAGTGAGCCACGGGGCTGGCCCATTTTTCATTTTAATGGTTGTATTTTTCAGTCTTAGAATTTTCATTTAGTTCTTTCCTATAGTGTCCTTTCCTTCTAAGATTCCTCATCTATGTATTCAACATGTCTATGTTGCCTTCAATATTTTGGCTATATATATATATATATATATATATATATATAAAATAGCTGCTTTATAATCCTTGTCTAATAATCGCTTCTTCTAGATTATCTTGAGGTTACTTTCTATTGCCTGCTTTTTCTCTTGAACCTTGGTTATTTTTTTGTTCTTATGTCCACTAATTTTTTTAAAAGTTGTATTTAGGTTATTATCGGTCACATACTGTAAAACTCTGCCTATGTTGCATTCCTGTGAAGTGTATTAATATTTGTTGTATCATGTATTTTACTGGTTTCAAACCCTAAAACTCTGTCCTAATGTGGGCAGCAAGTAAAATTTCCATTTTATTCTCTTATCTTTCAATTGCTGCTTTTTTGCTAGGCCCACTGGGGTCTTTCTCACACATGCATAGTTTATTTGATTTAGATGGTGTCTGCTTGCATTTCCAGGGGGCTCACCCATCTGTGGTTCCCACAGCCTTCTGGAATTTCTCCCTAACTTGTTAGCCATTCTGCTAGCATTAAAGGCTATTCTCTGACACCTGGGCAAGTAAAGCTGTGCCATTTTTCATAGTTAAACAGGAACAGGTAGTGCTGTAATGCAAAAAGCTGCACATTCACTGATCTCACACTTTGAAATTTCAGTCTTTTGTGGGGAATGTTGTCTCTCATTTTTGCCTACTTTGGGTTGTCTTACAGTGACTTAAGATTGCTTATTTTTAAAGTAGTTCTCCAGAGAGGTAATACAATCAAGGTATTCCATTAGTGAAAGCTGAAACTAAAAGTTCATGAAGTACTTCTTAGCTATAGGTCAAATGTCTTCATGCTTTTCAAATGGAAGTAAACCTTTTGTCCACCTTCCTTTATACCCCACTTGCCTCACATTTCCCGTTACTTCCCATTAACCAGAATTGCCCATTCCTAAACCCATCACCGGGAAGGGGAATGTTATTAACACTCACTAGACTAGTCTTGGCTTCAGAGCCACACGGCCTCTTCTAAAACACCTGGGTACTTAATCTCTGTAGAAAATTTCTATGCGAGGAAGAAGACCCTTTGCAATGGAGTTGGCTGTTGGAGACAATCAGTAGTGTCTACCACATTCTCTTCAATAACTTAATAAAATTTTGATGAGATTTTCATTTAGAAAGAATATTTAAGTTTTAGCTGTTTATTTACTATTTATGTGTACATATATGTATTATATAGATATTAGACTAAAAGGACTAAAGTGAAAAGTGTTCTGAGAAAATTATTATATTGATCTCAGGAGAGCATCTGCTGTTTATTTCAAATTTTGAAATGTCTGGGTCAGAAAGGACTTTTTATTTACTCACAGTTCATGTTAGTGTCACTTCCCTATATACTCCAGTTCCCCATGGGGGTGATGTTGTGAGGGTCAGCATCACCTCCATGTATGAAGGGGTGGATTGTGCTGTAATACAGGAGAGGAACCTCTCCTGAGTCCTGTATGACTCTCACAGCTTATATAGGGCTGCTTTGCATCTGCTTCTCCTCTTCTCTGTAGAGAGGGATAGTTACCTTATCTTTCTATTGTAAACAAATTCTTTCTTCTCTGGGGAAAGGAGGGAAATGTCTCTTTTTCCATTACCCTTTGGGATTTGAACAAATGGGAGATAAACCTGTACATCTCCCTGGATTTCTCTAACTTTCGAGACTCAGTTGGCATGTACGCATCTGTTAGTCCAGGTTGCCAGCACTCTGTGCTTAAGGTATCTGACCATGCAAATAAATTAATGCAATCATGGATCATTGTTTACTAATAAAAAGATTAGTTTAGCTTGTTACAGAACTTTATATAATTAGAATCGTATTGTATTCTTTTTGGTAAGTCTTCCTTAGCATAATATTTTGGAGATTGATCCATGTTGTTATGTGTATTAGTAGTTCTTTCATTTTTCAATATTTTGAAAATAATACTTTCAATATGATTTTGCTGAATAATATTCTATTGTATGAATATGCCATAGTTTATCTGTTCTCATACAAAGAATATCTGGGCTCTTTCCAGTTTTTTGCCTATTATAATAAGTCTGTTACGAATGTTCTTGTACAAATCTTTTTGTGGAGATATGCTTTCATATATGTCGGGTCAACATGTAGATATAGAATTATTGGGTCATAGGGTAGATTTGCTTTAGTTGTATAAGAACCTGTCAGACTTTTCCAAAGTGGTTGTACTATTATTTTAGTTTGCTACCATTGCCGTTAACAAAATACCACAGACTAGGTTGCTTAAACAACAGAAATTTATTTCCTCACAGTTCTGAAGTCTTGAAATTCAAGATCAAGGTGTTGGCAGGTTTGGTTTCTCTTGAGGTCTCTGGTCTTTGCTAACAGTTGTTTTTGCTGTGTCCTCACATGGTTTTTCCTCTATATACATGTGTCCCTGGTGTCTCTCTGTGTGTCCAAATTAACTCTGTTTACAAGGACGCTGATCAAATTGGTTAGGGCCCACCCTAACGGCCTCACTAGACCTCATTAACTTAATTGCTTCTTTAAAGGTCTTATCTCCAAGTATAGTCACATTTGGAGGTACCAGGGGTTAGGGCTTCAACATAAGAATTTGGGGAGGGGGATACAGTTCAGCCCATGAAAACCATATTACACTCCCTACAACAACGTATGGGGATTTTGGTTGCTCCAAATCCTTGCCAACATTTGGTGATGTTTGTGTTATTAATTTTACCCATTCTGTTGGGTTTAGTCTACATTTCTTTTCTTTCTTTCTTTCTTTTTTTTTTTTTGTCTTTTTTCGTGTCCGGCAACGGATCGCAACCCTCAATGTCGCGCCCGCACCGGACCGGGACCGGCAACGGGACCGCAACCCTCGGCGCTGCGCCCGCACCTCGCTCAGCCAGTGAGCGGGAACCGGTCTGTATGTGAGATCCGAACCCTCGGCGGGAGTGCTACCGCGCTCACAAGCGGTGCACTGTAGCAGTGCGCCACCGGGCTGGCCCCTCGTCTACATTTCTAAATGAGTTTTCTTAGTGGTATTCTAATATAGGATTATTTAATTATGAGATGATTTGATGTTAGAAAATTTAGGCCTGTTATCCTAAAGGACCTTAACTAGATAATTGAAGGGGCAGAAAAGTCAAGGTCCAAGCTTTCTTGTCCCTCCCATTACACACTACATACATATCTTTCTCTCCGTCTCCCCCTCTCCCACCCCCAACTGTCTTTGTTTGGCAGTTCTAGAGTACACTTGCTTACGATTGAACCTCATGGAGCTGTAATCTTTGCCTCCAGTGTCACAGACTTTGTGTGGACATATGTTTTCATTTCTCTGAGTGGAATTGCTGGGTTCTATAGAGTGTGCTCTTCTCCATCTTACCTTCAGTTCCTACTCTCCAAAGGCAGCTGCTTCTAACTCTTTTAGCTTTGTCTTCTACTGGTTATCTTCATAATGTATTTTAAAAATTTGCTTCTTTAGCTTTTACTAATGACTCTCATGTGTCTTTTAATTTAGATATATGAATATTTTGGAATTAGTGAAGAAAAAGTGATCCCTTTAAAAAATTTTATATCTTAAATAAAAAGTTTTTTTTGTATAACCCAAGTTTTTTGTGTTTTGCTTTGAAAAAATTTTATATTGGTGTTTCTTGGAGTTCTTGTTCTCTACCCTCACTTTATCTAGAATACAAATTTTTTTTGTTTGTTTTAAATATTAGAGTTCCCCATAGGATTAAAAAAACCCAAACTTTACTGTTATCTCCCCACCAAGAATGTCCACAAATATTGTAAAACCTCTTCTTTAACCCATTTGTTTTTATGCCCTAAAGGAGAATTAAACTTACCAGTTTCAATTCAGCACGCATTTACCTTCCTGTCTCTAATATAATCTGTTTAGAGGTTAATGTAAAGAGAGAATGAATACAAAAGGAATTACGATTAGTTCTATATAGGATGTTTTAAATTTTGTTTTATAATTTATCATCGAATGAGAACCACTCTAAAACGCATTCTGTTAACAAAAAGTGTTTCTTTTTTATTTCCCATCACTAGATCTAGATTAATTAGTTTTCAAATAATTGGGACCCTCAGACCTAAGTTCACCGTGTGTCATGAGCGTATTTTATTTCAGGGAAATTTGGAAAATGACTTATGTAGATCCCCCAGATTTCTCAGTAACAAAGTTTGGAAACCACTGCATTCAGAAAGCTTGTTTCTTATATACTAGAGCTGAACATATAGTTGTAAGAAATGAAAAGTGTTGTGGGCAATTGAACACTGAATTTTCATAGTGGCTCCACACAAAGTTACTGTGCACAGGCATTTCCATAATTGTGATGTATTGGGGGAGATTCAGTGTTCAATGGTCCTCAAACCCACACTTCCACGTGTGTGGTATAGTGGTCACTGGGCTGTGATATAAAACATGTAAAGTGAACAGTATAGCAATTTCTTCACAGAAAGAAAATGGAAATCTCAAGCCAGTATGCGTATCCTGTGTTGTTTTATATTGACTTGACTTTTGGAGAAGGGGGCTTATTTTTCCTTTGAGGAAAATGTGAAATTAAAAGTTTTATTAAACATGAATTTTTTTTCTACTTCATCTGTTTCTTCATAGTGTGTGCTATCTGTACTGAATAAGTAATTTGGTTGAATTATTATGATATTGCTAATCATCTACCCACCCTGGCTTTGTGATGTGCCACCAATATACTGCTGTGGTATCTGTTATGGACTGAGTGTGTCCCCCAAAATTCATACGTTGAAGGCCTAACCCCTGATGGGAGGTAGGACCTTTGGGAGGTAATTAGGTTTAGATGAAGTCATGAGGGTAGGACCTTCATGATGTAAGTAGTGCCCTTATAAGCAGAGACACCAGAGAGCTTGCTTCCTCTCTTTCTGCTGGTGAGGTGGCTGTCTACAAGCCAGGAAAAGAGGGCCCTCACTGGGAACCAAATTGCCTGGCACCTTGATCTTGGACTTTCCAGCCTCAAGAACTGTAAGAAATACATGTTATTTTAGCCACCCACTCTAAAGTATTTTGTTATAGCAACCTGAGTTGATTGATACAGTGTCTTAGATTACATGGGAATATCATGATGTGTTCCCCTTAGTAACTTTAAACATTATGGAATAGTTTGAGTCCACAGTAGGCTCCAGAAATTGCTTTGTCATGATGTAAATCTCCATATGGTACCAGCACCCTTCAGGCTATCTTGGAACTCAGAAGGCAAGTGGATACATTCATTGTCTTTTCCTTGACTACTGTAAATGCCAAGGTAATAAAGGGGAGAGATAACAGTATGAAGAATAATTCTTGAGTTCAAATCCTGGTTCCACCACATTTAATCTCTAAAAATTAATAATTCATGTAAATTGTGTGCACCTCAGTTCTTTCATCTGTGAAAAAGATAGTAAATACCTCCCTTGCTTCCAGCATGGGGTTGTTCTGAGGATTCAGAGAGGCATTTGTGCAAGTGCTAATATCAGAGATTTCTTCAGAATTGCCTTTTATTTCTGCTAAGTCCAGTGTTACTGGTCACATGTTGCAGAAGTAGATTTTTTTTTTTTTTTGGACTGGTTGGTTCCTTTGTCAATTTTTAGACATAAGCAAGTTTTGTTGTGTTCAGTTTTAACTGTTGTCAATTTTATTTTTGCTTTAATTTTTGTGTTATTTCTTATGAACTGACAAAAAAAAGATTATAGTTTGTGTTTATTTCTTAGCAAATCCATTCAGATGAGATGAGTAAGTCTTCATATGCCTTAAGATGCCTTTAAAAAGCAAAGTTTATTATTCTCAGTGTCCAAAATTGTGGGTTCAAATATTGACTTATTACAATTTTGATGAGCATTTGTGTTTGGAGCTTCAGGTACAAAATCTATAGAAAGTATTACTACTTAAGTAGTCATACATTGCTTATTGACTCAAAAAGGAGTCCTAGTTATAGTTATAATGAGGACACAAATCCCTAAAATGTATGTGATAAAACTATATCATGAATGAGTACAAAATGTTCTATTTATAAATGAATAATTTATATTTCCACATTTGAAAATATAAGTGTGTGTATGAAATGAAATTGCCATAGTCCACCCCTTATCTGAGGGAGATACCTTTTAAGAACCCCCAGTGTATGCCTGAAACCATGGACAGTACTGAACCCTGTATATACTACGTCTTTTTTTTTCTATACATACCTACCTATGATAAAGTTTAATTTATAAATTAGGCACAATAAGAGATAAATATCAATAACTAGTAAAATACAACAATTATAACAATATGCTAGCGTCACTCCTCTGCACCTTGGGGCCATTATTAAGTAAAATAAAGGTAACTTGAACATGTGCATTGCACTACCTTCTGATAACCAAGATGGCTACTTAAGTAACTATGTGTTTAAAATTTTAAGAACAGTGAGTTTGACTTCAAGAAATTAAAAGTTTAAAAACAATGAGTTTGATTTCAAGACTTATCATAAAGCTACAGTAATCAAGACAATTTGGTATTGAAAGAATAGACAAAAATATCAATGGAACAGAATAGAAATAGACTCATAAAGTATCCAACTGCTTTCACAAAAGAGCCAAGACAATACAACAGAGAAAAGACAGTCTTTTCAACAAATGTTACAGAAATAAGTGGAAATCCACAAGTAAAGAAATGAATCTAGACACAGACCTTACATCCTTCCAAAAATTAACTTAATATGGCTCATTTAGCAGTTTTCCTTTGGTAAGCACCTTTACTTCTTTATAGGTTGTTGGAGAACATGATATTAACATAGTTATTATTTGGAATTTTTTGGTAGGGAAGATTTGTCCCATATTTATTTATTATTCATTTATTTATGTCAGTGTGGAATATTTATATTATTCTTTGGGTTATAACCATTATTTATTATGTTGCTCAATTTTTCAGTTTTAGCCTTAGGGAGTTGTTTGTTTGTTTGTTTGAATGTTTGATGAGCTAGGATTATTTTAACTGCCCTTGCTCTAGAACCAGATATTTTTCCAAGGTGGAAAAGAGCAGGTTTTATGGGTTCATTAGTAATTTCTAGATCAGTCAGATTTCAGCCAAATGGTTCCATCTTTTTGTAGTGGTAATATCAGTATTATATAAGAACAGAGTTGGCATTACTTAATGACCACATAGCTTAGAAAAATTGCCACCAAAACTACAATATATAATGTTTAATTAATACCAGTTAAAAACCCCATGTATAATAATGCGTCATTTCTCTTGGCTCAGTGGAAACAATGTGCATAATAATTGAATTTTTTTTCTTTATCTTTCTGATACAAACACTTCTAAAACATGTTTCTCTTTCCCTGTCCCTTGACTTTTCCTGTCCTATCTTATCACTTAATTCCTTGAACATATTAATGATAATTATTTTGTAGCCTGTCTTAGTTCAGCTGCTGTAACAGAAATTCCCTAGTCAAAGGACAAAAATATAATTTAATGTTTCCTTTTTTCTTTTTAACTTACGCCTTTTATTATCTGTGCACCAAAAACCAGAATATCTAGATAAGTAAAATAATATGCATAATATACTCTGAATAAGGTCTTCATACATAGAAGGCTTTATACATCCAAAGGCTTTATTACAGCTATTTTGCCTATGGAGCCCTTCTGCTTAGTTCCAAATTCATAAGTGCATTGTATAAATTGAGACTTCCTAATATCAATTTCTAGGTAAGAAATATGCAGGTCCTTCAAGAAGTTTGTGGAAAGAATTGTGTTATCTTATAATTCCATTTTTCCACAAAATTTTTGCAGTATCCTCATACATTCGATGGTACTAAAGAAGTTGAGAAAATTAAGTAAGCGATTCTACTAAAAATGGAATATTTTCAAAATATTGATTTCAAATATGAATGAAAGTATATTAAAATTGTTTCATCTTTCTCTTTCATGTATATGAAGTATGGTTAGTATACCAAGAGGAGCAAATGCCAACTTCTGCCTGTAGAGTAGATATCAGAGTCTTTCAAACTCATTTTATTTATTTTTACTCTTAAGTAGACTAAACATCTTTCTTAATATATATCTTGTTTACCTTACTTGTTTAACCAACTGTTATGTTCTGGACAAAGGGAAAAGTAAAATTCGTTCCATCATACATTTAACGTGTTAAGTAAGAATGATTATTTTAAAACTGTTCAAAGTTTCTAAGGTATAAATTTTGAATCCTCCACTTAATCTACTTAAGTATCTGGGCTATTATCTCTAAAAGAGCACAGATCTTCCTCTATCTGATATGTCAAGTATTACAGAGGTAAAATCAGTCAAACTGAAATTTTAAAGAGAGTGCTGAATTTAATGAATTCTGTAAGCAATTGTTGAAATTACAGTGCTTTATAAAAAATGATTTAAAAAAGAATCTGACTTTTCTGTAAAAATTGTATTGTGCTGCATTCACTGCCAGAAGCTCCATCTTATCACTTAATTCCTTGAACATATTAACCATGATTATTTTGTAGCCTGTCTTACTTCAGCTACTGTAGCAAAAATTCCCTAGACTGGGTGACTTAAATAACATTTATTTCTTACAGTTCTGGGGGCTGGAGAGTCCAAGATCAACGTGCCAGCAAATTTTTTTGTCTGGTGATGGCTATTTTTGCATGGTGGGAAGAGAATGAGAGAACTCTGTGGGGTCCGTTTTGTAAGGGCACTGATCCCATTCATGAGGGCTCCACCCTCATGACCTAATTACCTTCCAAAAACCCATCTCCTAATACCATCAAACTGGGAATTAGGATTTTGATATAAATTTTGGGGGGACACAGCATTCAGTTAATAATATCATCCATTTAAAATTCATTTTCTAGATTCCCTGTATGTTTTTACTTTCTTTGTTTCTCTTGGTTTATATTCACATTTTTTTTTCTTGTATAAATATTTTTAAAACATTTTTTGGAAATAGAAATATGTACAGAAATATCCTGACCCTTAATGACACCACTATTTTTTTCCAGATAAATTGTTGAACTAGTGTGAAGCTTTGCATGATGGATGTGGATATGGTTTGTTTATGGAATGTTACTAAGTAAGAATATCAACTGAGTTCACTTATGGATAGAGATGATTCAAAGCTGGCTTTAATCTGATCGTGTTTACTCCCTAGGAAATAGTTTGTCCAGCTTTTAAACCAAATACTAGGAGATTTAGTAGGATTGTACTTTTTGGCAGGCCCTGACCTCCAATTTTTGTTTCTGTATTTTTTGAATCTGCTGAAAAGCTCTATTCAGCTTTTAGGACTCTCAGCCACCTCTTGTGTAATTAACACATGCTTTTGGGGGGAAAGCAATTACAAATGCCAGTCAGATTTCTAGTTTTACTACTACTTCTGGGTCTTGCCTACATAATTCATCACTGTTCTTTTAGCTCTCCAGTGCCTTCAAATAGATGGTTTCATATTTTCTCTCAGCTTTTCTAGTTCTCACAGAAAGGGTTGTTCCAAGTTGCCTATTTAGCCATTCCTAGAAACAGAATTGTATAATCTTGTATTGCCTCTTTGAAAAAAAGTGATCTTTAAAGGCTTATTTATAATGACATTTTTATTTTGGGGGGTTGTGACTTCTTTTAAACATCCAGAAGTAGCATTGATTGAAGTTGTTTTAGTGTAACGAATTTCCCAAATACTGAATATGGTTCAGAATGAAGTAACTGTATAAGAAAGAGCCTTATAATAAATTTGTAAATCTTCAAACATGAGGCAGCTTCTTTACTGAGGATAATTTAAGGGGGAGACCTTTCTTTATATTTGGCACCTAAGGATATTTGATTTGAGGTAAAGTAATAGTTTCTGTTACATGGCTTCTAGAAAGTTTTTAGCTGCTATTTGAGTGTTTAATTTGTACCTGGCTCTAAGTGCTTATATAACCTTCATTAAACTGGTTTAATCTTTATAAACACTTTTATGCTTTAGGTACTGCTTTTATCCCTTTAAGTAAATCAAGACAAAGAAAAGTCAAATCAAGACAACAAAGTGTTGAGTAATTTGCCATGGTCATAGTGCCAGCACTGATATTGAAATGGTGTGTCTTGGTAAACACACAGTGGTTGTATATGTCTAGCATCCGTTCTGTTTGGGCTAATGTCTGTTCTGACTTGCTGAAACCTGAGAAAACATAGTCTGCAATAATACAAATTAAAATATTTTATTGGAGATTGGTTCTCATCTTCCACGGAATCCTCGTCTTGTTGATTTTCTTAACCTCTTAAAAACATCAACCCTTCACTAATCATTTTTCCCCCCATTTGGAGAATTAGGCACATGGTACATCTATACACCTATATCTGGTAGAGCCAGATATAAAAAGCTATGCCAAGATGACTTCATGGCAGTAGAACCAAATTGAAATTTCATAAAAAAATAAAGAGAATTTATTCTGAGGGGAATATGCTTTTAAATAATAATTGATATCAACTCTTTTAGCTATAAGCAACATTTTCTTTCCTGTTTGATTATCTCATAATCCTGTTGTTAAAACTTTAAACATATTTCAGATAAGCCCTTTTATTTTAGAAAATTGTAATAATTTATGTAATAGTAAATGTTAATTTGCAGAAGTTTTCTTAGTAGCTGTATAAGATCTTTGAATCTTGTGTGGGTAAGATTCTAATGAAAGAAAATTACTCCTTTGGAATCTTTTTACTAAAATTACTACCATAATCCTAAACATTTGTACAGTAAAACAAACAATATAAACATGTCCTTCATTAAAAGAATGTAATTGAACTTTAATAAAGTATGTTTATTAACAATGAAGAAGAAATGGAATGAACAAACACTAAAAGCAGGTTTTTATGTGCATTTGAAGATTTTGTTTGCTAGTTATAGTGCTATGTTCGTTGATATAGCAGTTTTATCATATATCGCTTTCAAGAAGATTTTGAACATTTGTTTGATTAATGTTGACTTCAGATTGTAGGTGAGCACTTGTGCTTAGAGCATTTGATTACTTGTGTATCATTTATTGCTTTACTAATGCACTTAATAGAACTACTTTGACCTGGAGCTACATAAAGGAGCAATCACTCAAGTCTGGCCTTGAAATAAAACTGTATCTTGATTATAGTCTTTTTTTTTTTTTTTTGTCTTTTGTCTTTTTCCGTGTCCGGCAACGGATCGCAACCCTCAGTGTTGCCCCCGTACCGGACCGGGGACCGGCAACGGGATTGCAACCCTCAGTGTCGCTCCCGCGCCTCACTCAGCCAGTGAGCGGGAACCAGTCTGCATGTGGGATCCGAACCC